>NW_012104254.1:8276028-8283069 GCF_000951045.1 Mandrillus leucophaeus
ATGGTATGAGTTTCAAAGTTTGAGAAAGACGATGTTAGAAGAATAAAGAAGAAAACAATGACTATTGAGTACTAGAAATTAACTTTTTCAAAGTAAGTACTAAACTGAAATCCCATCGCAACAGGATTGCATGTAGGTTAGTTAGGCACCACTTAAAGAGAGCAGTTCCATTGGGAGACCTCATCTCTGACAAAATAGAAAAAAATATTTAAAAAGAGCAGTTCCATACGATAGTAGGTACGGTCTAGGCATTGCATTTTCTATAGAAGTAATTCCACTTGCAGTCACTTGCTTCTCTAAGAACACCTAAATGCTGCCCAGTCTGCAGCAAATGGCTCAGAAGATAAAAACCTGTTATTACACTGGTGACACACTACATGTCAATGACCCTTCCATCACCTCGAAATCTCTCCCAGAAGAAAGCATGAGAAAGAATGAAAATGCTATTTTCCATGTCTCCACACTGGTGTGAATACTTGCTCCAGAAAGTATGTCCTCAGATATCCCCCATCTCAGAGTTTGTAAGTGTGGAACAGAATATGAATATTTTAATTTAGAAGCAGGTCCTATAACAGGCATCTGTGAGGTCACTCCAAAATTTTAATTTTGAAAATGGTCTTGTTGGGTTCACTGGATAATTAATGGAAAATGTAGGCAAAATTTTGATATTAAACATAGTTCACATGTAGGGAGTAACTTACAATAACTTCAAAAACTGAGAAGCCCTAACATTTTTCCCGCCTTACATTAGGATTGGAGGACCAAAATAAAAGTGCCATTCATAGTGAGCACAAATCTGACCCACTGTATAAGAGAATCTGAAATGTTATTTTTTTAAAAAAGACTTCTACACAAAATTTTAAATCCTCCACTAGGAGTCCACTTCTTTTTTAAAAGTAATTTTGCATATCTACGCTTTGAGTGACTATACAAGTATTTAATGATCACTTCAGAAATCCTCGAAAATACATTAAAGTTAAAAAAAAAAGGTCACCATCCACTAATAATTTTTTAGACAACCTGGTTTATTATCTTTCAGCTTTATTTTCCTGAGCACTCAAATGTACCTGCACATACACAGGGTGTTTGAAACACAATTTTGAGCGAATGTATAGCACTCTATCTGTGGTTAGGCCCTGATTTGTTTAATAATTTCTCAGCTGTTGGATATTTTGGTTGTAATGTTAACCTCTTAAGATAACTTTTGGCCATATAGTCCTTGAATACGTCATATCATTCAAAATCTTTGTGAAACATGGCTAAGGGGCGATGTTAGGCCCACGAAAAAAAGGGGACTAAGAAAAATACTTCAACAGTATTTGCCTTTATATGGTGGGATTACAGGTAATTCAGGTTCTTTGCTGTCCTTTATTACCATATCCAAATGTTCTCTAATGGACACATGTTGATAATAAGAAAACAATGTAGTTATTTAGTAACATGAAAAATCAACATTTATACAGACAGCTACCATTAAAATTCAATACAGTAATTGGGGAAAAGGATGTATGTTATGGGAAAACAAAACATAGGATTTAAGTTTGTAAATATGTCCATATAACAAAAGAAGACTAGAAAACCAAATGTTCAACACCAGGAGGTACTCCTTAACCAATCTATGGTACAACAGACTACCATGAGCTAACTGAAAGCATGAGGCAGATCTTGACTTGCTACTACAGAAAGACTGCTAAAACAGGTCATCAACTGTGAAGACTGAGGTGTGCAACAGCATGGATCATATGATTCCAAGATTCCAAGGTAACAAAAAGAAACAAAGAGAGAAGGGTGTGAGAAGAGACTCTTTTTTTTGAAACAAAGTCTCACTCTTTTTGCCCAGGCTGGAGTGCAATGGCATGATCTCAGCTCACTGCAACCTCTGCCTCCCAGGTTCAAGTGATTCTCCTGCCTCAGCCTCTCAAGTAGCTAGGATTACAGGTGTGCACCGCCATGCCCGGCTAATTTTTTATATTTTTAATAGAGATGGGGTTTCACCATGTTGGTCAGGCTGTTCTCGAACTCCTGACCTCAGGTTATCTGCCCACCTCGGCCTTCCAAAGCGGGGATTACAGGCGTGAGCCACTGCGCCCGGCCAAAGAGACTTTTTTATAAGCATAAAATATATTTGAAAGGCTATGTAAGAAACTGTCCACAGTGGTTACCTCTGGAGTGGGGATAAGAAGTTGGGTACACAATATGATCCCAATCATGAAAATATGCACTCATACATAGAGAATACATAAAAAGGAACTACACTGCTCATAGCAGAACTTCTGAATCCGTTTCAAGGCTCTCCCCTACAGATTTTTAGATGGATATTGAAAAATAATGAAAACAATGGAAAGTTCAATCTATCTGAATTATAGGGACTCACAAAACCAAAAGACAGCAGTGGATATAAATGTTATTATAATTGGTATTTCAAAACCCAATCATATAAGTTTTTACTACAACCAGGAAATGGCCAGGGAATTGGTTATTCAAGAAAACTAACTTCTGATTAAATCACTCTAGAACTTGTTGAATATGGGTGATTTTATTCAAAATTTTCCTGCCACAGTTACTCCAGTTTACAAGCTTGGTAATCTAATAATGAAATATATCGCTGTCCATCTAGGCAATAACAAATGAAAGGAAGACTTTTTGTATGTTAAGATTTAACACAGCACTTTTCCCTCTGAAAACAAAGATAAGGAAACCAATTACAGAATCAGGGGCAGAGGGTCTTAGGAACGCAGACACAAAATTCTCCTAAACTAGATCATTACTATTTTAAAGCTCTCTTTAATAAAAGTCTAACTAAATAAGAATTATTTCATCATGTGCAACATTAATGCTCCAGATGCAGACTGGTAACTAAGGTTGTCCCTAGTGTTTGTAAAAACCAGATTTATAGATTAATAACACATCTGCACTACTGAATATGTATGAACGCTGATTTGACTGCACTTACATAAAGAAAATACAAACTTGTTTTATGTTGTAATGTAATCATTAAGTTGGAATCCTTTTGATGTGTATGGCTTTCTTTCAAACACTCGACTTTTTTTTTGTTTATTAATATTCATGTGTTTTACTGAGTTTCCTTGAGTGCATGTATTATAAAAACATCACGAATCCCCAAGGATTCATGATCACAATCGGACACTGTGAGAAACAGCTGGTAATACTGGGTAACACCGCAGGGTAGAGAACTCAAAATCAGATCAGATAACACAAAGAAAAGCACAGCTTTCACCTCACATTTGGGAACTGACAATTCTCCTTTCATTTCCTCTCTCAGTATGGCTCTTGGGGGTTTGGTTAGCTGAAGGGGATAGGAAGATAATATGGTTTATTTATAGGCTCCCTTTTCCTTTCTGGGGGAAAAAATCACCCTTTACTACCAAGAGTATGGCTAGAGGAGGGATTTTTAGTGTAATGGAAAGGCAATAGATACGATAATCCTGAAGATCAGAAAGATGATCTGTCTCAGCCCTATCACCTAGACAGCTGGGCAATTTAAGAATGTTGTCTCACCTAAAACATGGGACCCAGGGCAGGAAATGAAGGTAGCACCAGGAAGTGCATTCTCTTACTTTCAGTGAAAACGTTCTTGCCTGTGAGGAGCTAATATTGAGTGACACTATTACACCCTTAAATGGCGCTACACGCTGCGGCCACTCTGTTGACAGTTCTTCACGTTAACACTCACACAGGTGTCACAGCACACAACCATCAACGCTACTTCTAAAGTTGCCCGGTTCCATGAGGAAAAGACCACATGCTTTGTACCACCCAGGCCCAGGCCGTTCATAGGTAGGGGCTTAGCTGACGCCTTTTGAGGTATTATGTTTCTCTGCCTCCTGGAAGTTAAGCTAGGGTTGTTTTCCTTATATACTCAGATTTTTTTAAAAAACATTCCTCTGCACTACCTCTTTACCTCTGTGGATCTAAACCTTAATCTAAACCACACCCTCAGCAGTCGGAACAGAACGGAAGTTCCCACTCCAGGAAATCTTGGGAAGGAGGTTTGGGAGGGTCAGGAGTGGCACGGGAAAGGAGAAGTCTTGTCGAAATTAAGTCTGTTTAAGTCCGTCGAACCTACTTCCACGTCATTTCGATCTCCGTCTCCTTCCCCGCTGGCCTTTCAAGTCACTCAGCCGGCGCCGAGGTGATTTAACACCTGCCGCCGCAGGCCCCGCCTCCGGACTGCGGGTCAGGATCCCTCTCCTAGGAAAGCGCAAAGGCTGCCTTCACAGTCACTACTTTGGAAACGTTCCCTCCGCGCCCTTCCTAACTTTGGAAGCCAAAAACGAGGGTGGGTGGAAGAGAGAGAAGGCCGTGCGGAAAAAGAGCAAGGTTGTCCCCCTCTTCCCAGGGCCGCCCCCCGGCCGAGTCGCCGGCAGCTGCCTCCAGCTCCAGCCCGTCTTCCCACAGCCGCGGACCCCGTGCACAGGGCGCTCCGCGGAGGCGGGATGCCAGCGGCCTCCGGAACCAGCCTCGGCCAAGGCAGCGCCCGCGACAGCCTCTCCTTCGCGGGATCGGGCCTGGCTGCCCCGTGAAGGAGCCCATGGGGGCCTCCGCCTCCCCGCGGCCGGCCCCACCTCCAGCCCGCAGCTCCGCGGCCGCCGTCGGAGCCCTTACCCGTAGAACGTGGTAGCCTTCGGTGCCCCCGCCTGGGATCTCGACGCTCTGCGAGGAGCCCATGGCAGCGGGCGATCTGTGTGGCCGAGCCGGGATCCGCGCTGCTCCCGCCCCCCGCGCACCGCCCGCTCTGCTCCTCCGCGTAGCACTTGGGACGTGGCACTCGCTGCCGCCGGAGAGCCGGGCCGCACAGCCCGCCGGGAGATCGTCTCCGCTGCGGCCCGGGCCGCTGCGACGCCGCAGACAGCGCCACCTGCCGCGAGCCACTGGAAGGGGCCCGAGCGCGCGCGGGCCGGGAGGGTGGAGAGGGAGGGCTGGAGAAGGGCTGGGAGGTGCCGCGTCGTGCTCGCGAGAGAACAGAAATGCGCTTCCCCCTGCTTTGGCGCCTTGCTACGGGGCCCTGGATTGGGCCAGATTTATGCAGACGCGTTCCCGCTCGCCTGAAAGAACAGGTTGCAGGTCCCCCTGGTGGCCAGAGGCAGGGAAAGAGCTGCTGATAAACAGGAGCGAACTCAACACACAGCAAGCTCTCTGTTCCCCGGGTGTACAGGTATTTTCCCAGACTATACAGCTGAGGGGAATAGTGGCCCCCTGTGGGGCCACTGCACAGTATGAGCAGAGCATACTGCATCTGCTCAGCTAAATTTTATAAAAGGAAACGCTCCCTTTATAAAACAGTAGTCTCACAGAGTCACCTACCAACTTCTTTTTTGGTTTGGGTTTTTTTTTTTCTGCCTCCGTAATTGTGAGAATAAGATTAGAGGATTGGTCACAATCAGAGCGATGCCAGCGTGGGAAGCACGGTTGGATTTCCCTGGCATTCCACCACCTGATGCTGTTCGGTTCCCCATCCCACCTCCTTCAGGTAGCCAGGTCGTATTCATGCTTATTCCGTTGTCGTATTCCTTTGCTGCTTTTGCCCCTTACATGTACTCCCTCTGAAACTCCCAGTTGCCTTGTGGTCAGTTGGACTAGTGGTGCGTCAACCAGGTATTATGTGGATTCCTATGTGATGCAATGTAAAGTATGTGCTATCACCCATGATGTATTCTAGCCCAAGGTGGTTAACTTGCCTCTATGGCATCTTGAGTTTGATGTTTACAGAATGTAAGGGGAATTGAGGAGCAAGTAAAATGACACCACAGGGAATCAGGCAAATACAGGAAGTGGGCTTTCCTTCAGGACAGCTGGCCGGTTCTCTTTATTGAGTCAGAGTCCTATGAAAGGGCCTATGCCAGATTAAAAGGAACACGAAGACTATAACCAAGAGACACACTGTAAGGGCTTGAGTTGGGGGCCAACTTGGAGAAATAAGCGTAAAGAACTTTTTTGGTTCATTTGGAGAAATTTGAATATGTGCTGAGTATTAGAAGAGTAGTTATTCACATGGAAACGTGGAAATTATTGTCTTTTTAAAAAGTTGGTTACAAGATGGGATGTGTCTGTAGACAATATGAAAAACATGTCCTCAAAATACAGATTAATACGTATGTATGCATATGAAGATGTGGGAGGAGAATATGAACCAAGGGTTACAGTGGTGATCTCTGGGTGGTGACAGAGATGTTTTATTTTTTGTTTTGGCTGGTTGCATATTCTTTGATGTTCATGAAGTACTTCTGTAATAAGAAAATATTATTTAAAATTTAAAAATAATTTTCTTTGCTATCAACAAGTGAATAGCAGGTTTTTAGAAGGCCTAATAAATCCATAAATCCATAAATGAAATCTCCAGTTATTAGGCTCCTCAAGGACAGGGTCTGCAGTGGAGCTGTCTTTATGTTCTTGATATTTACCAGAGTGCCTAGCAGCTCATTCAACAATTTAATAAATTTAGTGCAAGAGAATAAATGTAAGAACTAGATCTAATTATAATGTTCTCGTTCTGCTTGGCAATTATAACCCTCTTTATGATGGAAGCTGTTGCCATGTTCAGTCGTCAAAATTTTTGGACCAGTTGTCTCCCATATGTCTGATGGTAGCCATGGCTTGTAGAACCCAGGCTGTGGATCATTGGTGGTCTGTGGGGAAGTCTAGCCTTCCTTAGAGCTGTAGTGTATGTTTCAGCCTCATGAGTGGCTGCTTGCTATTCTCCACACAAGCCATTTACTTTCTTACCTTCTTGATTTTATTCATGCTATTCTCTACTTCTGAAATGCCTTTCCTTATATTTTCCACTTACAAAAATCCTAACTTTGAAAAAATCCCAATCCTTTAAGTCCCATCTCAAATCTTACTTATTTATCCTTAAGGTCAGCGTGACTCTCTCCTCGCCATGAAACAGTTAGTTCCTTCATTTCTGTAACATCACTGTCATCATCACAGGTCTGTCTTCTACCATTTATGGTCCACTCATTCAAAGCAAGGATCATATGTTTTTCTTTTTTCTTTTTCCTTCCTTCCCTCCTTCCTTCC
>NW_012104254.1:8283119-8297472 GCF_000951045.1 Mandrillus leucophaeus
TTTTTTCTTTTTCCTTCCTTCCCTCCTTCCTTCCCTCCTTCCTTCCTTCCTTCCTTCCTTCCTTCCTTCCTTCCTTCCTTCCTTCCTTTTTTCCTCTCTTTCTTGTGAGATGGGTTTCACTCTGTCTTCCAGGCTGCAATGCAGGAGTGTGATCACAGCTCACTGTAGCCTCCACCTCCTGGGCTCAAAATCATCCCTACCTCAGTCTTCCGAGTAGCTAAGACTACAGGCACGCGCTACCACACCCAGCTAATTTTTTTGATTTTTTGCATAGACAACGTCTCACTATGCTGCCAGGCTTATTTCGAACTCCTGGGCTCACATGATTCTCCCACCTCAGTCTGCCAAAGTGCTGGGATTATAGGTGTGAGCCAACACGCCCAGCCGATCATGTGTTTTCATCTTTAGATCCCCAGTTCCTGGTTGAGTATTGGGAACATGGTAGTACTGTTTATTGATTTGAATTGAATGTGTGTAACGAATAGCTTCAAAGCCTTTTCTTTTTCAGAATCAGTTAATAAGTTACCTCTGTGGTTACTATTTGTGTCTCATCAAAATCTGTGGGTCTTTTTTCTTTTTTTTCCTAATTCCCAGGGTGATGGTAAAATCTCATGTTATTTCTTTAGCAGCAGTTGGTGGGGGATGTGGGGGTGAGGTATAGGGCCCACCTGGTTTGGGACTGAAAAAAATGTGAGAATGATTGCCCCATTTTTCCTGGTGCCAGTTGTTTTACTCTTTTAGTTGGAGAATGCGCTCCAACAGAAGGCAAAGAATAAAATCTCAAGGATGTTGCCAAAGCTAATATAAATAATATAACATGATGGAGGGAACACGTGGGAGATTATTGTCAAGTCAGCCTCAATTGGAGTAAGAATCTGCTGCAGGCAGGTTGGTATTTTGAAACATCAGAGGCAGCAGAAAAGCGAAGTCCAACAGAAGCAAATGTCTACAGGCTAAAAAACCACAAGTAATCTATTCTTCCAGAAGAAGTATCTAGTACTTAGTTTTATGTGTGTTCTGAGTTCCATTAACATTAATTCTGAGTCCTTCCTTTCCTTCCTTTCCTCCCCTCCCCTCCCCCACCTTCCTTCCTTCCTTCCTTCCGATAGAGTCTCGCTCTGTTGCCCAGGCTGGAGTGCAGTGGTGCAATTTCAACTTGCTGCAACCTCCACCTCCCAGGTTGAAGCAGTTCTTGTGTCTCAGCGTCCCAAGAAGCTAGGATTACAGGCATGCGCCACCATGCCCAGATGATTTTCATATATTTAGTAGAGACGGGGTTTTGCCGTGTTGGCCAGGCTTGTCTCAAACCCCTGGCCTCAAGCAATCTGCCCATCTCGGCTTCCGAAAGTGTAGGGATTACAGGTGTGAGCCACCACACCTGGCCATTTCTGAGTTCTTGTAAATAAGTGGTTCATGATGGAGGGATCATTTTTTATCATACACATTGAATATCCCTTATCTGAAATGCTTGAGACCAGAAGTGTTTTGGATTTTGGATTTTGGAACATTACTAGTTGAGAATCTCTAATCCAAAAATCCAAAATCCAAAGTGCTCCAATGAGCATTTCCTTTGAGTGTTATGACAGTACTCAAAAAGTTTCCAATTGGAGCACTTTGGATTTTTAGATTAGTGATACTCAGCTTGGTGTTGGCTAGTGCAGCCTTATCTTTTTGCCTTCAGACTACCCTGAGAAAGTTTGGTTCCAACCATATTTGGATAAGGGCCACATTGGATAGGGCAGACGGGGATCTCCTAACCTAGCCTGTTTTGCTGAGAGAGCAAACCACATGAGACCACATGAGAGACCACGTTACATGCCATGCACTCTCAGTCACAGCTGACTGCACTAGAGGGGAACCCTGTTATACAGGCAGTCAGCACTCACACTGAATGAGGTGGCCTTTAGAAAAGGTTCTCCCCCCACAAGTGGATGGTGGTGACTAGCTACACCAATCAGGTTTTCACTTTGGGGACTTGGAACTGGGAAATACAAGGAGAGACTCCATCAGTGTATATTTATTTGCATATTAGAATGTAAGCTCCGTTAGGGCATGGGCTTTGCCTGAGTGTCTACTACTGTGCTCTTCGTACTAACAAAGAGCTGGCACACAATAGTTACTCAATAAATGGCTGTTGAATGTGTGAATGATCATGTTAGTAGTTATGTTGATGGCAGTGGTGACACGTATGGAGTGGCCATTGCAAGGACGCCAACTGTAGTGGGGGAAGTGTGGCCAGGGCTGTGCACTTGTTGGCCCGTGGGGGCCAGGAACAGATGATCCCAGTGGGAGCTCCCATGCCTTACCGAGTTGGTGGGGTGGGAGCCCACCAACTCCTCGGTGCAGCTGCAGCTGCCCAGTTATGGCTCCAGACCCAGGCATCCCTATGCTCTCAGGGGCCCAGGAAGCCTCTTTCCCCCACAAGCTCAGAAGTGCCTGCTCCCACTCCCTGGCCTCTCCACATCCCCAGCACCCACTCTGGTGTGGAACACAGCTGTGGCCGAGCCCAGGTACTGTTGCAACCCAACCTGGTGTGTGTATGCTCGGGACAGTACTGAGACACCAGCCCTCTGCTACCTCGGCTCCCTTCAGACTTTGGGCACCAGTGAGCATGGGAGGAAGGCTGGGGTGTTGAGGATGGCTTGACATGGGCCTGCAGACAGCCTGGGCACCACAAATGGCCTGTTGATGGTGGCAGGAGGCCTGTTCCTAGGTGGGAAGAGGCAGGTCCCCGGTGAAACCCCATCTTCAGGCCAGGCCTAAAACCTGGGGGCCTGGCTGCCAGTTCCAGGTGGAGTTCATGACCCAGAGTGAGAACTTCCTTGATGCCTTTTGGCCAGTTGGATGGTGACTTTTCCATGAACCAATCAGCATGTACTTCCTCCCTTTTCAGCTCATGAAAACCCCAGACTCAGCCAGACTCAGAGACTCATCAGGATTACCTGCTTGTGGATAGGAGCTACCCCCTTTGGGTCTCCTCTCTGCTGAGAGCTGTTTGGTTGCCCAATAAAGCTCTTCTCTGCCTTGATCATCCTCCAGTTGCCCATGCAACCTCATTCTTCCTGGGTATGGGACAAGAACTCGGGACCCACCAAATGGCAGGAGTGAAAGGAGCTGTAACACTTCCCTGGATGGCTCCGCGAGCTATGGTGGGAGCTAAAGGGGCTGCAACACTATAGCCCTCCCACCCTCCGCAGACTCCAGACAGCTGCCCCATGTGATGGGAAGCAGCAGTGGGTCTGGGCTAGCCCAGGAGCCGTGGGCCAGAGCGTGGCAGCAGGACTGAAAGAGCTGTAACACAAATGGGCTGAAACATGCCCCCCAAAACACGCCCCCCCACTCACCATGCTACAGGCAATGAGAAGGAGAGAAGAGCTGCAGCCCTTCTGGATGCCCAGACCTCTGGGCTCCCTGAACCAGGGCTGTGGCACACTGTAACACCTTCTTTGGAGCTCTGCAGTTCCTGGCATCTCTGAGCTTTTGGGTGCCACCAGACTCCCCTCGCCTAGATGCTGGTGCCCACAGTGGAAGCCACTTGCGGTATATCTGGTCCAGCCGCAGCCTTGCATGGAGCCAGTGCCTGTGCCAGTGCTTGGAGCTGCCCACCCTGCCACAGCAGCCAGTGTGCCTGACTGTGCAAAGAGGCAAGAACCTGTGCTCACTCTTTCACATACCCCTCACTGCTTCACACCTGACTCACCCTTGTCAGGTGTGGGATCCAGGCCGGCAGCACAAGCAAGTGCAGCCTGCCAGGCCAAGTGGGCAGGACAAGCCCAGTGGGGGCAAGCAAAACTCAAGCAGAGGTGCTGCTGATCACAGAGGTTTCCAGCTGGCAAAGCAACACCCTAAGGATCTTGTGACAATGTCAACAGAAAAGCACTAGACCAGTGGTTCTCAAGCTGGAGTATATATCAGGTTCACTAGGGAACCTGTAAAAATACAGAAGTCCCAGTGCTAGTCTACTTCGATGACCCTGGTCCCAGTATTTGTCATTAGTTCCCAGGTGATTCTGATACACACATTTGAGAACTTCCCCATTAGAGCAATGTTTAATAAACTTCTGCTTTTTTTGTGGGTAATCAGATAATGAATAAGAATCTCTAGAGCTGGGAGGAATTCTCTTCACAATCAGACTTGGCCACAAAGACCCAAATTGTGCTCAGTTTCTTATATATCTTTGTTGTTTCCATCACCTTTATTGTCAAATTTTTCTTTGTCTTTATTTTTTAGACAAAATTTTGATTTTGGAATAATTTTAAATAAAACAAAAAATTGGGTAAAGACAGGGATCTTGCTAGTTTGCCCAGGCTGGTCTTGAACTCCTGGCCTCAAGTGATCCTCCTGCTTTGGTGTCCCTAAATGCTGGGATTACAGGCATGAGCCACCTTCCCCAGCCTGGAATAATTTTAGATTTAAGGAAAAGTTGCAGCCAGTACGGAGAGTTCTCATAGGTCCCCTTTACCCAGTTTCTCCTATTGTTAACATCTTACATCAACCACAGTATATTTGTTAAAACCAAGAAACCAACATTTGTACATTATTAGCTAAACTCTAAACTTTATTCAGATTTCACAAGTGTTTCTACTAATGTTCTTTTTCTGTTGCAGGATTCAATCCAGGCCTACATCACAATTAGTTGTCATGTCTCCTTTGTCTTCTCTGGTTTGCGACTGTGTCTCAATCTTTCCTGTTTTTCATGACCTTGAGAGTTTCAAAGAGCACTGCTCAGGTTTTGTTTCTTTGTTTGTTTATTTTTGAGACAGAGTCTCCCTCTGTCACCCAGGCTGGAGTGCAGTGGGCGCAATCTCTCGGCTCACTACAATCTCCGCCTCCCGAGTTCAAGTGATTCTCCTGCCTCAGCTTCTGAGTAGCTGGGACTACAAGCATGCGCCACCGTGCCCAACTAATTTTTAAATTTTTAGTAGAGACGGGGTTTCACCATGTTGGTGAGGCTGGTCTCAAACTCCTGACCTCAAGTGATGCACCTGCCTTGGCCTCCCAAAGTGCAGAGACTACAAACGTGAGCCACTGCGCCTGGCCCTGCCCAGGTATTTTAAAGAATATACCTCCTGTTGGGTATGCTGTTGTCATGATTAGACTGGGGTTATGGATTTTGGGGAGGAATACCACAGAGGTGAAATGCCCATGCTTATCAGATCATATCAGGAGTATGTGCTATTAACATGACTTATTAATGGCGATTTTAACCTTGATCATTAAGATGCTGTCCATTTTAATAGTAAAGTTACTATGTTCCCCTTCTTCCTATGGAAGCAAGTCACCGTGTCTAGGCATCCTTGAGGGTGTGTGTGTGTGTGTGTGTGTGTGTGTGTGTTGGGGGAGGGGAATTAAGCTCCACCTCCTGAAGGGGATTATCTATGCAAATAATTTGGGGTGGAGTGTGGTGACACACCTGTAATCCCAGCACTTTGGGAGGCTGAGGAGAGAGGATCACTTGAGGCCAGGAGTTTGAGACCAGCCTGGGCAACATAGGAAGACCCTGTCTCTATAAAAAATTTAAAAATTAGCCTGGCATGGTGGTGCACACCTGTAGTCCCAGCTACTCAGAAGGCTGAGGTGGGAGGATCACTTGAGCCTGGAAGATCGAGGCTGCAGTGAGCCGTGACCAGTGCCATTGCATTCTAAACTGCAACAGAGTAAGACCCAATCTCAAAAAAAAACAAAACAAAAAACCAACTTTGGAAGGCTGAGGTGGGCAGATCATGAGGTCCAGAGTCCAAATCCAGCCTGGCCAACATAGTGAAACCCCGTCTCTACTAAAAAATACAAAAAAAAATTAGCCGGGCATGGTGGCGCACACCTGTAGTCCCAGCTACTTGGGAGGCTGAGGCAGAAGAATCACTTGAACCTGGGAGTCAGAGGTTGCAGTGAACCGAGATCGCGCCACTGCACCCCAGCCTGGGTGACACAGCAAGACTCTGTCTCAAAACAGCAACAACAACAAAAACAAAACAAACAAAAACACAACAATGACAAAAATAATTTGGAATTCTGTAAGGATTTTTGCCCCTTCCCATTTATTTATTAATTAAATCATTTATATATCAATATGGGTTCATGTATATGTATTTTGTCCTTTGTTGGTTTTTCGTTGTTGTTGTTTGAGACAGGGTCTCTCATTGCTGGTGGGAATGCAACATTTTATTGCTAAATGGTACTGGCTTTGACCATGGGAAGCGCTTTTCAGGTTGGCTTTTGTGTCCCTTTGACAGACCACCATTCTTTAAAAAAAAAAAAAAAAAATTGTGGTAAAATATACATACATAATATTTACTAGCTTAATCATTTTTACGTGTACAGTTAAGTGGTATTAAATATATTCACATTGTTGTGCAATTATCCTTTTGTATTTTGAGCACGCCTGTACTTTCTGGCACTATAGGATGCTCAGGTTCATCTTGTATTTTTTCTTGCTCTAGCCCTAGAGTTAGTCATTTATTTAAGGCACCCTGAATTCCTTAGAATGGAGAATCGTATTTAGAAACCAAGATTTGGCTTGTTTTTTCATTCTCTTAGTGTAAATCACAGGGCAAAATCTTTAAATTTTGATAAAGTCCAACTTATCAATATTTTCCATGGACTGTACTTTTGATTTTATATCTAAAAACTTATCACCAAACCAAAGGCCATGCAGATTTTCTTCTAAGTTTTTTTTCTAGAAGTTTTACAGTTTTATTTATAGGCCTATGATCCATGTTGACTTAATTTTTGTATAGGTGTGAGATATGTGTTTAGGTGGATTACTTTCACAGTTGGATATCCAATTTTCCCAGCACCATGTGCTGAAAAGACAATCCTTCCTCCATTGAATTGTCTTTGTTCCTCTGTCAAAGAGAATCTCTGGAGCTGGATACAATCTTCCCAGCAAGCAAACTCAATAAAAGGCCCAAATTATACTGATATTCTTGTATTTCTTTGACATTTCCATCATCTTCATTAACACACACACACACACACATATATAAATAAAATAATAATTATTATTTTGAGACAGAGTTTCACTCTGTCGCCCAGGCTGGAGTGCAGTGGCACCATCTCAGCTCACTGCAACCTCTGCCTCCGGGGTTCAAGCGATTATCCTGCCTCAGCCTCCCAAGTAGCTGGAACTGCAGGTGTGCGCCACCATGCCTGGCTAATTTTTTTTTTTTTTTTTTTTTTTTTGAGACGGAGTCTCGATCTGTCGCCCAGGCTGAAGTGCAGTGGCCGGATCTCAGCTCACTGCAAGCTCCGCCTCCCGGGCTTACGCCATTCTCCTGCGTCAGCCTCCCGAGTAGCTGGGACTACAGTTTTTTGTATTTTTAGTAGAGACGGGGTTTCACCATGTTAGCCAGGATGGTCTTGATCTCTTGACCTTGTGATCTGCCCGCCTCGGCCTCCCAAACTGCTGGGATTACAGGTGTGACCCACTGTGCCTGGCCACACATATATATTTTTAACTAAAACCTCTTTTACTCAAGGTAAGCTGCCAATCCGTTTTTTTTTTTTTTTTTCCAGATAAAATAATCTTAACACAGCCTTCCTGGGCCTGCCTCAAACTGTCTCCTTGCAGTTGAGTCCTTCTAGCAACTTTGCAGGTGCCTAATTTTAGGGAATAATTGCTTGGGTTAATTATTACCTGTGGGTCCTTTGAAGATGAAAGATACTGGTAGGGTCAGTCATTACTGCAGTAAGAACACTATTCGCCTTTTGATGCCTGCCTTACTTGTTTGATACTTCTTTAATTCCCCTTGATATTATGAAGAGAGAGAGAACGTAAACCAAAAATAAAATTTGCAGGCCCCCGCAACCATCTGAATGGACTTCCTCCTCAGCCAGGGGACTCTAAAATTTCACCTGAAAGAGTGATTCAGGCCACGACTGGAAGTAGTGGTTTGGACATGCCTCATTATTCCCCTCCAGCATTAACATCAACGCAGACCTTCAGTCTGATAAGAAACTTTTACAGTCTTCTCTCTAAAGCCTGCTACTTGGAGACTTCATCTGCTTGATAAAACCTAGGTCTCTACAACATCTTCCTAATCCAGATATTTCCTTCCTGTTGAAAATAACTATTTCAACCAATTGCCAATCAGAATATGTTTAAATTTACCTATACCTGGAAGCCCACCCTTGGAGTTGTCCTGTCCTTCCATATCAAACCAACGTAAATCTTCCGTATATTCATTGATGTATTATGTCTCTTTAAAATGTATAAAAGCAAGCTGTAACCCGACAACCATGGGCACATGTCCTCAGGACCTCTTGAGGCTGTCATGGTCATGTCCTTAACGTTGGCAAAATCCACTTTCTAAATTAATTGAGACTTGTCTTGGATACTTTTTGGTTTACAAAACCCATGAGCTAGACCAGATTACTTCCTCAAAATATGGAAGAAGTTGGTGTAGTTTCCATATGGTTCTGGGCAATAGAGAGGAGCGTATCTTGCCATTTCAGGCAATTTATTTCTCCTTGCCCCCTCTGCTGTATCATGGGACAGTGTCAATCATGTTGTTAAAGCATGATACATACAGTGATGTTAAGAGGTGACTGCTAAAGGTCTCTTGTCTAAAGGTCACATATTTCAAGAGGCTTTCCGGGCTTACAGAAGGCTTGGTAACACATTATTCCTTACTTCTCCTGGAAATTGCCCCAAGGGGAGAGCTCTGTTTCATGTTAAGATAAATTCTTTCCCCTCCCATGACACTGTTAACAGATGGTTTTCACTTGGAAGACACACACATCTGGGGCATATCTAGGATTATGCAAAACTCTCAGTTTGATAGCTGTGATTCAAGTCCTTTCTTAAGAAAGTGATAGCAGCAGGAGGCAGACAGGGGCAGGCCCCCAGTGAGACCAAAGACGGTTTAAAGCCTGAAAGCCAAGCTACAAGTCTTGGATAAATCCGTGGACTGGATTGAGAACGCCTCTTCCCACTTGGCATGCTTTCCTCTGATTGATCCCCCTGCTTTACCTATTTTACATATACCTACCCTTCTCTAATTGTTTTTTTACACTGTCATGCCCATCTTTGAGTGGTGCCTTTGTTTTAGCCTTTTTTGGAACTCACAAACCAATCAGCATGCACTCCCCATTCTGAGCCTATAAAAGCTCTGGACCCAGCCACACTGAGGGAGAAACCAACTGACTTTGGGTAGGGGGCCACCCTCACATCCCCACTCTGCTGAGAGCTGTTTCGTCACTCAATAAACAACTTCTCTGCCCTCCTCACCCTTCGATTGTCAGCCTGTCCTCATTCTTCTTTGACATGAGACAAGAGCTTGGGACCCACAGAACATGGGTACAAAGAAGCCTGTACCACTGTGACCCTCTGCCCTCTGCCAGCAGAAGGCAGCCACTCCACATGATGGGAAGCAGGGGCGGGGCGGAGCCAGCCCCAGAGCCATGGGCCAGAGCAGGGCAACAGAACTGACAGCTGTTAACATGCCACCATCTGTTGGGCTGTGGATGGTGAGACTGAAAGGGTTATTAGCATGCTGTAACATCCACTCTGTGGCTTTGGGGTTGCTGGCATCCCTGTCTGGGTGTTCCTCTCATCTGGATGCTGGAGTCCACCGTGGAGGTGGCTTGCAACATGCCTGGTCCAGCCTCAAGCTCTGCATAGAGCCCACTCCTGTGCGGGCACTTGGAATGACTGGCTGGATCCTGTACTTACTTGCTCACACACCCTCTCCCACCAGGGGCTTAGCCCACAGTCGTGGCAGCCATGGAATTCACGCTGGAATGCAAGTCAGGTGCAGCCTAGGTGGCCAAGCAAATGGAGCATCTCCTGTGGCAGACCAAGGTCCAAGCACGGCCTGGGCAGGGGTGTCACTGGCTGGAGATCTCTGGCTAGTAAAGCGACTGAGAAAAATCCTGCGTCAAAAATGTATTGTAATGTAACTGGATGAGAATGCTATTATGACAGGAAAACTCTGAACCTGCTTTAGTGTGGAGAAAATGTAATTTGCAAATGTTGATGCATTATTAAGTAGTAATATATTACTGATGTCACTGTAAATGTAATAAATCCATTGCCTTCTGTGCATTGCAAATCTATAAGCTGAGATATGGGCTGCAACAGAGAAAGAGGTTTAATCATAAAACTGCCAAATAAGGAGACTGGAGGAAACCTCACATTCATCTCCTCAAGGAATTTTGGGGCTAGGATTTTGGAGTGGGCTGGAGTGTGGAGATCATTGACTGGTCAAAAAGTGCGGGGTGAAGTCATGGGACAGGGAGATGAAGAACCAGTATTCTCATCCTGATTTGGTTCCTCTGTGGGGATCTTCAAACTTGGTGTCAGCTGTTCACTGGAATTCAGGATCTGAAGAACATCTTAAGTAATTCTTAAAAGCCTCATGATTCTAACATCAGGAATCCTATCTCTAGGAACAATGGGGATGCAAATGATCAGTATCCAGTGTTCTTTTAGTTTTTAAAAAGTGGGTCAAAGTGCAGCCTGATTAACAATTAAAAGTACATTTCTATCCAGGATTCTTGCTAACCTTGTGAGAATGGCTTCATAACCAGGAGTCACAAACTCATATGTCCACGGAGGGAAATACGTTGGGCTGAGTATGTGGGAGTGGTGCGGGCCATGGGAAATAGGAGATCTCAAGCACCTTCTAAAAGGGCTAGCTACTGCTCATCTCCACCTGATTGAGGACGTTTAGGAATTGGAGTCCAAGGTTGTGAAATTTGATTTTTTAAGAGAATGTAGAAACTTACAGTACTCTTATGAAATCAACCAATTTTTAAAATATCAGTAATCATGACCAGGTGTAGTGGCTTATGCCTGTAATCGCAGCACTTTGGGAGGCAGAGGCAAGCAGATCACTGCATAGGCCAGGAGTTTGAGACCAGCCTGGCCAACATGGTGAAGCTCCATCTCTACTAAAAATATAAAAACAAACAAACAAAAAAATTAGCTGGGTATGGTGGTGCCGCTGCACTCCAGCCTGGGTGACAGGAGACCCTGTCTCAAAAAATAAAATTAAATTAAATAAAAAAGCTGACAATACTAAGCACTAGCAAGGATGCAGAGCACCTAGAATGTGCAAACATTGCTGGTGGAAATGCAAAATGGTACAGCCACATTGGAGAACAGTTTGGCAGTTTCTTATGAAGTGAAACAAACACTTAACATATGATCCAGTGATCTCACTCCTAGACATTTACAGAAAATAAATGTCCATCCAAAATGTTCATACAAAAACCTATATATAACTGTTTATAGCAGCTTTGTTGTATGTTTAGTGCTAATCTGTCTGGAAGTAAACTAAACTCCACAGTGAGGTCTTCCCACTGGATGGGTATCCTGGGGAAAAGAAGCTCTTCCCTATAGAGCCTTTTCATGCCATCGTTGCATGCAAGGGATCACTGGACCATCTACGGTACAGATGTTCACAGTGCAGCCACATAGCACCTGGGGGAAAAGGAGGGCAATGTTGGGGATAGAGTGAATGAGAAAGGGAGAAAAAGAATGAATTAAGGAAGGGAAAATTATTTAGCTGGTGGTAAAGAATGAAATTGATCTGATCATCTCAAGCCCTACCTCCTTGAGGCTGATCCGGACACTGTAGGGCACACTGGTACCATGTCAGTGGAACTGTGCTTAGGACTTCTCTGAGCATTTAAGATAACATCTACAGGAATGTTGTCAGGCTGGGCATCAACCTGTTTGGGGAAGGGTGACCTTAGTACCTTTCTTTCAGCTATGGCATGAAGTTACCAAAGCAATTAGATGGAAAGAAATATTTTTTCCAGGCCAGGCACGGTGGCTGATGCCTGTAATCCCAGCACTTTGGGAGGCTGAGGTGGGTGGATCACAAGGTCAGGAGTTCAAGACCAGCCTGGCCAATATGGTGAAACCCCATCTGCACTAAAAATACAAAAATTAGCCGGGCTTGGTAGCAGGTGCCTGTAGTCCCAGCTATTTGGGAGGCTGAGGCAGGGGAATTGCTTGAACCCAGTAGGCAGAGGTTGCAGTGAGCCGAGATTGTGCCATTGCACTTTAGCCTGGGAGACAGAGTGTCTAAATATATATATATATATATATATATATAGTTTTCCCTACAAATCATGCTGGAACAGTTGGATAGCCAAATGCAAAATATAAACCTTAACTCTTCCTACACCATATAAAACTTAACTTGAAATGGGTCCTAGACTATTTTCTTACCTAAATGTAAAAACAAACATTATAAAGCTGCAAGAAAAAAAATAGAAGAAAATCTTAGCAATTTGGATTTGGCAAAGATTTATAAATAGGTTTCAAAAACACAGTAAATTGGACTTACCAAAATTTAATGCTTTTGCTCTTCAAAAGACAATTGTTAAAAATGGAAAGTCACAGAATGGGAGGAAATATTCTCAATACATATATGAAATCCACAGATGACAAAACATTAAATGACTTGAAGGAGAAGGACTGGGAAGGCAAATTAATAAGGAAAAAATGCCATCACAAGAGGCAGTAGGGCAAATAATTCAAACAAGTAATTATAGAAGATAAAATCAGATAGTCAATAGAAATATGAAAAAAGTCAAGTATCTCCAGAAAAAAATTTTTAAAGTCACTTAAAATAGGTTCTACCTGTAATGAAAACTATAAAATATTGCTGAAAGAAATTAAAGGAGACCTAATTAAATGAAGAAATACCATGTTCATAGCTTGGAAGACAATATTGTTAAGATAGCAACACTACTCAAAGTTATCGAAAGATTCACTGCAATACCTACAAAATTCCAACAGCCTTTTATTGCAGAAATGGAAAAACTGACATTCAATTCATATGCAATTGCAGGAGACCCCCTCCCACCTCCCACGATAGCCAAATAATTCTTCAGAAACAATGCTGGGAGCAGTGGTTTATGCTTGTAATCCCAGTACTTTGGGAGGCTGAGGTAGAGGACTGCATAAGCCTGGGAGTTCAAGACCAGCCTGGGCAACGTAATGAGACCTCATCTCTACAAAAAAAAAAAAATTAAAAATTAGCCACGCATGGTGGCACATGCCTATAGTCTCAGCATTCGGGAGGCTGAGGCTTGAGCCCAGGAAGTCAAAGCTTCAGTGAGCCATGATTGCATCATTGCACTCCAGCCTGGGTGACAGACTGAGATGGAGAACAAAATCAGAGGACTCATACTTCTTGATTTCAAAACTTACTACAAAAATACATTAATCAAACAATGTGATACTAACATAAGGATAAACATATAAGCCAATGGAATATAATTGAGACTCCCCAAAAAAAACCCCATACATCTATAGCCAGTTGATTTTTGACAAGAATGCCAAGTTCATTCAATGGCAGAGGAATAGTCTTCAACAAATTGTGCTGGGACAACTGGATAACCACATGCAGAAGAATAAAGTTGGATTCCTACCACACTCTATATATGAAAATTAACTCAAAATAGATTGATAACCTAAGTATAAGAGTTAAAACCATAAAGCTCTTAGAAAAAACATATGGGGAAACCTTCATAAGTTTGGATTTGGAACTATATTCTTAGATACGACACCAAAAGCACAGGCAACAACAACAAAAAAATAGATAAGTTGCACTTTGTCAAAATGAAAAACTTTTGCACATCAAAGGACATTATAAAAAACGTGAAAAGACAACCTATAGAATAGGAGAAAGTGGGCTGGGCTCAGTGGTTTATGCCTGTAATCCCAGTACTTTGGGTGGCTGAGGTGGGAGGATCACTTGAGGCCAGGAGTTCAAGACCAGCCTGGGCAACATAGCGAGACCCCTACAAAAGATTAAAAAATTTGCCGGTCATGGTTGTGTGTACCTGTAGTCCTAGCTACTTAGGAGGCCGAGGCAGAAAGATCTCTTGAGCCCAAGAGTTATATAGTGAGCCCAAGGTTACCATGAGGTATGATTGTGCCACTGCCCTCCAGGCTGGGTGACAGAGCAAGACTCTGTCTTTAAAGAAAAGAAAAAGAATAAGAGAAAACAAAATAATGTATCTGATAAAAGTTTAACATCCAGAACATGTAGAGAACTCCTACAACTCAATCACAAAAAGACAAACAACCCAATAAAAATAGACAAAGAATTTAGACAGTTCTCCAAAGAAGGTATACAAAATGGCCAAATTGCATGTGAAACGGTGTTCCTCATCATTAGTCTTCTTTAGGGAAATGCTAATCAAACCCCAGTAAGATACCACTTCACACCCAGTTAGGGTGGGTATTATTTACCCCAAAACCAAAAGCCAAAAAGAAAAGAAAGAAAGAAAGAAAAATAGCAAGTATTCGTGAAGATATGGAGAAACAGGAACTCTCATGAATTGCTGATGGGAATGTAGAATGGTGTAGCCACTGTGGAACAAAGTTTGG
>NW_012104254.1:8299722-8307965 GCF_000951045.1 Mandrillus leucophaeus
AAAAAAAAATTAAAAATTAGCCACGCATGGTGGCACATGCCTATAGTCTCAGCATTCGGGAGGCTGAGGCTTGAGCCCAGGAAGTCAAAGCTTCAGTGAGCCATGATTGCATCATTGCACTCCAGCCTGGGTGACAGACTGAGATGGAGAACAAAATCAGAGGACTCATACTTCTTGATTTCAAAACTTACTACAAAAATACATTAATCAAACAATGTGATACTAACATAAGGATAAACATATAAGCCAATGGAATATAATTGAGACTCCCCAAAAAAAACCCCATACATCTATAGCCAGTTGATTTTTGACAAGAATGCCAAGTTCATTCAATGGCAGAGGAATAGTCTTCAACAAATTGTGCTGGGACAACTGGATAACCACATGCAGAAGAATAAAGTTGGATTCCTACCACACTCTATATATGAAAATTAACTCAAAATAGATTGATAACCTAAGTATAAGAGTTAAAACCATAAAGCTCTTAGAAAAAACATATGGGGAAACCTTCATAAGTTTGGATTTGGAACTATATTCTTAGATACGACACCAAAAGCACAGGCAACAACAACAAAAAAATAGATAAGTTGCACTTTGTCAAAATGAAAAACTTTTGCACATCAAAGGACATTATAAAAAACGTGAAAAGACAACCTATAGAATAGGAGAAAGTGGGCTGGGCTCAGTGGTTTATGCCTGTAATCCCAGTACTTTGGGTGGCTGAGGTGGGAGGATCACTTGAGGCCAGGAGTTCAAGACCAGCCTGGGCAACATAGCGAGACCCCTACAAAAGATTAAAAAATTTGCCGGTCATGGTTGTGTGTACCTGTAGTCCTAGCTACTTAGGAGGCCGAGGCAGAAAGATCTCTTGAGCCCAAGAGTTATATAGTGAGCCCAAGGTTACCATGAGGTATGATTGTGCCACTGCCCTCCAGGCTGGGTGACAGAGCAAGACTCTGTCTTTAAAGAAAAGAAAAAGAATAAGAGAAAACAAAATAATGTATCTGATAAAAGTTTAACATCCAGAACATGTAGAGAACTCCTACAACTCAATCACAAAAAGACAAACAACCCAATAAAAATAGACAAAGAATTTAGACAGTTCTCCAAAGAAGGTATACAAAATGGCCAAATTGCATGTGAAACGGTGTTCCTCATCATTAGTCTTCTTTAGGGAAATGCTAATCAAACCCCAGTAAGATACCACTTCACACCCAGTTAGGGTGGGTATTATTTACCCCAAAACCAAAAGCCAAAAAGAAAAGAAAGAAAGAAAGAAAAATAGCAAGTATTCGTGAAGATATGGAGAAACAGGAACTCTCATGAATTGCTGATGGGAATGTAGAATGGTGTAGCCACTGTGGAACAAAGTTTGGTGGTTCCTCAAAAAGTTAAGCATAGAATTACCATATAACCCAGCAGCTGGGTGCGATGGCTCATGCCTATAATCCCAACACTTTGGGAGGCTGAGGAGACTAGATCACCTGAGGTCAGGAGTTCAAGACCAGCCTGGCCAACATGGCGAAACCCTATCTCTACTAAAAACACAAAAATCAGCCAGGCATGGTGGTGCACGCATACTCCTCAGCAAAGGCAACTCCCCAGCTACTCAAGAGGCTGAGGCAAGAGAATCGCTTGAACCTGGGAGGCAGAGGTTGCAGTGAACCAAGATAGTACCACTGCACTCCAGCCTGGACAGCAGAGTGAGACTCTGTCTCAAAAAAAAAAAAAGAATTACCATATAACCTAGCACCTTTACTCCTGAGTATATATCCAAGGGATTTGAAAACAGGGACTCAAACAGATGCTTGTACATGAATGTTCACATTATTCAGCATTATTCACAATAGCCAAATGTTCAGCATTATTCACAATAACCAAAAGGTGGAAACAACCCAATTGATCATAACAGATGAATGGATACATATGGATGAGACTTGAAAGCATTATGCTAAGTGAAATAAACCAGACCCGCAAAAACAAATATTGTGTGATTTCACTCATATCAACAATCTAGAATAGACAAATTCATACAGACAAAGTAAACAGGAAGTCTGGGAGAGGGGAGAATGGAGAGTTATTGCTTAATGAGATAAAAGCTTTGGAAATAGTGATAGGGTTGCACAACATTGTGAATGTAATTAATCCCACAAAATGGTATGCTTAAACTATTTAAGTGGTAAATTTACATATGTATAAAATAAAAAAAGATATACATATATTTCATATATATCTCACAATAAAATTTTAAAAATATATAAAACAATAAAATTTTAAAAATAGATACTACCTTTTTTTGGCTTTCTTTTTTTTTTTTTTTTTTTTTGATGGAGCCTCACTCTGTCACCCAAGCTGGAGTACAGTGGCACGATTTCGGCTCACTGCAACCTCTGCCTCCTGGGTTCAAGCAATTCTCTGTCTCAGTCCCCTGAGTAGCTGGGATTACAGGTGCTCGCCACCACGCCCAGCTAATTTTTTAAAAAATATTTTTAGTAGAGATGGGCTTTCACCAACTTGGCCAGGCTAGTCTTGAACTCCTGACCTCATGATGCACCTGCCTTGGCCTCCCAAAGTGCTGGGTTTACAGGCATGAGCCACTGTGCCTGGCTTTGGCTTACCATTTTAATGATAAACCCAGTTTAGCAAAAATATGTGCACTACTACTGGAGAGAGTTTAAACTGTTGCAAAATTTCTAGAGTTAGGTCTATGCCAATTTGCAGAGCGATAAACTGGATACACAGTGGTAACAATAGGGATTAGTGAGGAATGCAATTGTCATTCATGGGTTATATTTCAAAAAAAATTTTTTTTTTTTGAGACAGGGTCCCACTGTGTCACCCAGGCTGGAGTGCAGTGGCGAGATCACAGCTCACTGTAGCCTTGACTTCAGGCTCAGGTGATCCTTCTACCTCAGCCTCCCAATTAGCTGGGACTACAGCCGCTCACTACCATTCCCCGCCAATATTTGTATTTTTTGTAGAGATGGGTTTTCGCCATGTTGGCCAGGCTGGTCTCGAACTTCTGGCCTCAAGTGATCTACCTGCCTCAGCATCCCAAAGTGCTGGGATTACAGGTGTCAGCCACTGTGGCCAGCTTCAAAAATCTTATTCTATTAATCAGTATGATAGTAAATATAAACATAGCTTTCCTTACTGTTTATATTACCATTTTCTTTACAGAGTTTTTTTTTTAACCTTTTAAAAATTATAAGTTCCAGGGCACATGTGCAGGATGTGCAGGTCTGTTACATAGGTAAATATATGCCATGGTGGTTGGCTGCACCTATCAATCCATCACCTAGGTATTAAGCCCTGCATGATTTAGCTATCTTTCGTGATGCTCTCCCTCCCCGCTCTTCCCCAGTGTGGCCTTCCAGACAGGCCCCAGTGTGTGTTGTTCCCGTCCCTGTGTCCATGTGTTCTCATTGTTTAGCTCCCACTTATGAGTGAGAACATGCAGTGTTTGATTTTCTGTTCCTGCATTAATTGGCTGAGGATAATGGCTTCCAGCTCCATCCATGTCCCTGCAAAGGACATGATCTTGTTCCTTTTTATAACTGCATAGTATTTCCATGGTGTATATATACCACATTTTCTTTATCCAGTCTATCATTGATGGGCATTTGGGTTGATTCTGTTTCTTTACTATTGTGAATAGTGCTGCAGTGAACATACACGTGCACATATCTTTATAACAGAATGATTTATATTCCTTTGGATATATATCCAGTAATGGGATTGCTGGGTCAAATGGTATTTCTGGTTCTAGGTCTTTGAGAAATTACCACACTGTCTTCCACAATGGTTGAACTAATTTACATTCCCACCAACAGTGTAAAAGTATTCCTATCTCTCTGCAGCCTCACCAGCATCTGTTGTTTCTTGACTTTTTAATAATCGCCATTCTGATTGGTGTGATGTGGTATCTCATTGTGGTTTTGGTTTGGATTTCTCTAATGATCAGTGATGTTGAGCTTTTTAGCATATTTTTATTGGCTGCATAAATGTCTTATTTTGAGAAGTGTCTGTTCGTGTCCTTTGCCCATTTTGGTACCACATGGCGCTTACTCTAAAATTGATCACATAATTGAAAGTAAAACACTCCTCAGCAAATGCTAAAGAACTGAAATCATAACAGTCTCTCAGACCACAGCGCAATTAAATTAGAACTCAGAATTAAGAAACTCACTCAAAACCACAAAACTACATGGAAATCGAACAAGCAGCTCCAGCGTTTTGTTTTTAAAGACAAAGATACTCGAATGGTAATGAATGCTGATGGATTTTTCTTAGACAGTGACACCTAGTGATGGTATAGGTGTTTAACAAAGAGCCAATAATTTAATAGCAAGTTGTCCAAATTTTAACCCAAATATTTATGGAGGCAATGCCCTAACAATTTTTTTTTTTTTCAACCTAAAGGTTTCTCTGTACACTAACAATTCTCAAGTACTATTTTAGCAAACCTTCTGGTCAGGTGACAGTAGTATTTCATTCCAAGAAAAAAGATTTCTAGCAAATGGTTGAGCTCAGACCTTCCATAAGATTATCATTACCTTATTTGAAATCTGAAATTATTTTGTTACTCAGAAAAAAATCTTTTTTATGGTCAAGGCTAGGTATGGAGCAGGAAATAATAAGTGAGTTCTAGAGATAAAGTACCTAAGATATATTGTTAAGAGTAACAGACTGAATTGAAAAGAAAAAACATTAGTAATGGATAAATGAGATATTTTTGTTTCAAACAATACCCATCTCAAAGGGTCGTCCTTGAAGCTAGTAACTACGTTTCATTTCTTTGGGGGAAATGATTTCCAAGAGACTAAAGGAAGCTCTTGTCATGGTACTAATTTGTCCTAAATTTTCCATCCATAGCATTTGATTCCGTGTGTCAGGATCTTTGCATTACCACACTGCTTTTGAGGAGAGCCTCCATTTCCCTCTGGCCTCACCTGTTCGCAAGGGTCTCAAATTGAAGGAGTTCTCCTTTCATCTCTCCCTAGCCCTTATTCATTATGCTTGATAGGTGGTATGGGCCTGGCATTCATTGGTTTATGCTTCTCAGGTCAGCAGAGGAAATGAATTAAAATCTAAAATCACTGCAAGGAGTCTTGCCCCACTGGGACAACCGTGTGCTGTTTGACTGTGGAGTTAAATGTTACGCCCAATGGGTCAAGTGAGAACGTAAAGCTGGAGAGTATTAGAACAAACACTTATCTGCCCTCCTCAAGCTTCTACAGGGAGGTAATTTCCACGTGCTTGCCAGGAAAAATAAGTTAGGGAGTATCCTTTCAGCTTCTCTCTCCAGGGAGAGGAGTGGCAGATCTCACTGGAGCGTCTGGGGAAGGAACTGAGCATACTCAGTTCCAGTCCTCTGGGCTTTGCCTGCTGGGTGGGCCACCCTGCAGAGACCAGGCTTTCAGGTTTGTTGTTCACTCTGTGGTAAACATCCCGTGCAGGCTCTACAGTGTCCAGCTCTCCTCCTATGACTGAGTGAAAAAGTAAATGCTGAGATGAAGAAGGATTAGGAAGCCCACTGTGGCTGCACATTTAAACCATATCCTTCAATTGCTTTCTCCATCATAATGGCATGACAAAAGTCACCATCTGCCTAAACCCTATGTCTTATCCTTCAAAGGACAGAGTTGGTTCTGAACTCTGTGAGGATAAAAGGGGTGTGTCTACAGCCTCTAAAGCCCCAACAGGGTGCTGAATTTGTTAGCGACTCTTTGGTTAGAACCACCTTGTACACCCAGAGATGCCAGAATTTAGTAATGATGGACACATATACCATGTTTGCTTGAGTTGTCCTCAGGTTTTTGTGATTTCCTGAAAACTTTGTCTAGTCTCATGCCTTTGCTCTTACTGTTTTCTGCAGAGAACACCCCTCTTACTGGTTTTTTATTCAGTGAACTCCAGGAAGCCTTCTTTGACTACCTCCCATCTGATTAAAAATTCTTTTTACTTTATTAGATTTTTATATTTATTTATTTATTTTTTTGAGATAAGCTCTCGCTGTGTTACCCAGGCTGGAGTACAGCGGTGTGATCTTGGCTCACTACAATCTCCACCTCTAAGGCTCAAGCAATCCTCGTGCCTCAGTCTCCCGAGTAGCTAGGGCTACAGGCATGTGCCACCATGTCCAGCTAATTTTTGTATTTTGAGTACAGGGTTTTGCCATGTTGGTCAGGCTGGTCTCGAACTCCTGACCTCAAATGATCTGCTTGCCTTGGCCTCCCAAAGTGCTGAGATTACAGGCATGAGCTACTGCACCTGGTCTATTGGAGTTTTAGATTATAAAAGGATACAGGCCATTTTTAAATAATAGAAAGGCAAATAATACAAACTATTATGATGTATGATTAAAATGATAAAAAATTCATAATTCCCATACTGTAATTCTACTCTTCAGAAATAACCAATATTAAGAGTGTGGTGTATATAGTTCCACTTCTTTGGCTAAATATAAATGGATACACACCTATGCACACACTGGTTTTCTTTTTGCCCAAGCCCTCAACCCCCACACAAAAACAGGGTCGAATTATATACAGGACTCTGCAGTGTGCTTCCCTTCCTTTCATTTAATAGTATATCATGAACATTCTTCTATTTTGATAGCAATATTATAGTACATAATTTGATACTTATTAAAATGCCTAATTTTTATTTCCTTTAAATAATTTTTGCTGTATTATCTGACTTTCAAACCAAGACAATTACAAGTATTATCTTACTCTTGACTGAAATGGAAATGTATTTAATAATCCTTTTTTTTTTTTTTTTTTTGACAGGGTCTTGTTCTGCTGCTCAGGCTGGAGTGCAGCGGCAGCTCAATTACAGTTCGCTGCAGTCTCAGCCTCCCAAGTTGACGCGATCCTCTCAACTCAGCCTTTCGCGTAGTTGGGACTACAGGCATGCGCCAACACACCCAGCTATTTTTTTTTTTTTCCAGTAGAGACAGGGTCTCATAATGTTGAGAGACAGGCTCTCAAAATGTTACCCAGGCTGGGCTCAAGCAATCCTCCCACCTTAGCCTCCCAAAGTGTTGGGATTACAGGCATGAGCCACTACTACTGGCCAATAATTCATTATTTAATATGGTGTTTACTTTTGGTTTTGTTTCTTGTTTGTTTGGTTTTTGCTAACTAGTCTTTATCATGTTAAGATGGATTCCTACTCACCCTGTTTTACTTCAAGTTTTTATTAGGAAAAGCTGCTGAATTTTTTCAAGTGACTTTTTGACATATTCCCCCTTAATTCATGATTTTTCTCATTTAACATGTTGTATTTATAAGTTTTTAAAAATATTGAACCACTTGCATTCTTGAAATAAGCCTTTTTTGGTCGTATTATTATTTTTTTCACTATACTGCTAGATTCCATTTGTAAAACATTTTATGTATTTAGGAAATTGTAGTCTCTTTTTTCCTATCAAGCTCTGTGCCTTCATAGTATCCTAGTCAGGCCTCTATCATAGTACTTGTGACCTTGATGAAACCGGAGAGCGGGGACCAGATTGTATTCTATATTCCGTCCTTTGTGTCAAGCACAATGCTTAGCACATGGTAGAAGCTCAATGACTCTATTATATGTTGAATGAAAGAAGAGATGGCTTATTTATTTATTTCTCTATTTATGTATTTTTACTCAACATGCCTAAGGTAGAAAAGGAACAGCTTTTAGAAACATTTTCCTTTAATCTAGTTTTACCTACTTTTTGTGGTTTGCCATCTAGTACATTTAATACCTCTTTTGTTCCAATGCCAGGGCTTCAGTGTTTCTCTCTTCACTAGTTCCCTTGAAGAAATATCATTACTGAATATAATATTGCAGTAAAAATGGAAAAACTAGAGCCACATGTATTAACATGAATAGATCTCAAAGTTATAAAGTTTAAAAAGCAAGGATATGTATGGCATACAATCTATGTAAAGTTTTAAAAATGCACACAAGGCTGGGTGAGTTGGCTCATGCCTGTAATCTCAGCACTTTGGGAGGCCGAGGCGGAGGGATCACTTGAGGTCAGGAGTTCGAGACCAGCTTGGGCAACATGGTGAAACCCCATCTCTACTAAAAATACAAAAATTAGCTGGGCGTGGTGGCTGTGCCTGTAATCCCAGCTGCTCGGGAGGCTGAGGCGGGAGAATCGCTTGAACCTGGGAGGCAGAGGTTGCAGTGAGCCGAGATCGTGCCACTGCACTCCAGCCTGGGTAACAAAGCAGGATTCCACCTCAAAAAAA
>NW_012104254.1:8308275-8312112 GCF_000951045.1 Mandrillus leucophaeus
AAAAAAAAAAAAAAAAATGCAAACAGTACTAGGCACTTGTACTGGTTATGTGCCGTGCACTCTTCTGTATTGCAAGAGGCTGGAAACCTGTGAGCTACATACCTGTTGCAGGCTTCCTTGCTAGTTGGATTCTGATTAGGTTTTGCCAATGCAAGGCAGTAGCGGGAGATTAGAAAACAGAAGAAAGGGAAATGCCATTTTTCTTTCTGTTCCTGGCAGTGCTCCTAGCAGTGGCAGCAGCAGCAATAGTAGGTGACTGAAGAGGAGCATTTTAGTAGTATCAGTGGCTATTTTGGCAGTGCAGTGCCAACCTGTAGCAACCCAACAGGGAAGAAGCCAAGTGAACAGGTACTCTGATCTCCTTCTCTTCCTCTTACCTTTTACCAGTGTTTCCCAATGGCCAAAGCCAACCAGAAGCCAGAGATAAAGGGAGTCCAGTGAGGCAGTCTGCACCACCCACTTTCCTGAGCATAAAAAAGGTAGAGAATTGATCTGGCGGATAAATGGGTGAAATTGAATATAACCCCTTATTCCTTTCTGTGAAATGCATAGAGTGGTTTCCATTTTCCTGATTGGACAGTGGTTGATTGAATATAGTTTATGGATACAAACATGTAGCAAAGGAATAAAAACTTCCATGGGAATAATAAACCCTATGTTCAAGATACTGGTTACTGCTGGTCAAAAGAGAGAGAATGGAATTGGGAATAAGTACACAGAGGCATCATCTGTATCTGAAATATTTATTTCTTAAGCTGGAAGGTGAATTTATGGATATTTTCCATATTATTGTCTATGTTTGTTACATTAGACTCTGTTTTCGGTTGCCAGAAGCATTTATTTACTCTCAAAACTAGGTGTGTATAAATAAATGAAAAAATTAATAAATGAACAAATGAATGAAACTTGACTCTGAATTCTGACCCTCTCATTTAATTGTTGTTTGAACTGAGATGAGTTAAACTACTTAAAGTTCTCTTATTTTGTGTCTTCATCCACAAGACAAGGTTAATAGTAGCCACCTTATAGCACTATTGTGATGACAAGTGGCATGATATATACAAAAGGTCCTAACCCTCAACAAATCATAGTCTCCTTCCTTCCTGAACTTTTAGAAAGAATAAGAGCTTGATTTTTAATAAAACTTTTAATTTTTATAAGCTTTGAATTTAGAGACTTGATTTTTACATACTCTGTATGACTTAAGGCATACTATTGTGCTATGCATCAAGAAAGTTGCTTGCTTGTTTTTTTTGTTGTTGTTTTGGGACAGGGTCTTATTCTGTCACCCAGGCTGGAGTGCAGTGACACAATCATGGCTCACCGCAGCCTTGACCTCCCCAGGCTCAGCTGATCCTCCCACCTCAGCCTCCTGAATAGCTGGCGCTACAGGTGCGTGCTATCGGCTAATTTTTGTAGTTTTTATAGAGACCCCGTCTCTTCAACATGTTGTCCAGGTGGGTCTCGAACTTCTCAGCCCAAGTGATGTGCCCTCCTCAGCCTCCCAAATTGTTGGGATTACAGGCGTGAGTCACTGTGCCAAACCCACTTACTTTTCTTTTAAAAATCATGTAATGGGCCGGGGGCGGTGGCTCACGCTGTAATCCCAGCACTTTGGGAGGCCGAGGCGGGCGGATCTCCTGAGGTCAGGGGGTTGAGGTCAGCCTGATCAACATGGTGAAACCCTGTCTCTACTAAAAAATACAAAAATTAGCCAGGTGGGCCGGGCGCGGTGGCTCAAGCCTGTAATCCCAGCACTTTGGGAGGCCGAGGCGGGCGGATCACGAGGTCAGGAGATCGAGACCATCCTGGCTAACATAGTGAAACCTTGTCTCTACTAAAAATACAAAAAATTAGCCGGGCGTGGTGGCGGGCGCTTGTAGTCCCAGCTACTCACTTGGGAGGCTGAGTCAGAAGAATGGCGTGAACCCGGGAGGCGGAGCTTTCAGAGAGGGGAGATCGCACCACTGCACTCTAGCCTGGGAGACAGAGCAAGACAACGCCTCAAAAAAAAAAAAAAAAAAAGTAATGTTCCTTTAAAAAATTAAAAAGGGGGTAGTTAAAAGAGGGGTAGTTGTTCAATCCAGAAAACTTGAAAAATGCAGAAACATAAATAAATGAAAATAAAATTTACTGTAATTCTATCACTCATAACTGTTATAAACATATACAAATATTGAAAATTAGGCTGGGCACAATGTAGTGTGCCTATAGTCTTGGCTATTAAGAAGACTGAGGCAGGAGGATTACTTGAGCCCATGACTTTGAAGCTAGCCTGGGCAATATAGCAAGACCCCTGTCTCTAAAAAAAACAAAAACAAAAACAAAAAAACATAAAATTAGAATAACATATTATATATAGTTTTGCAATATGGTTCTTTGATTTCATATTATAGAGTATATGTGTTCCTGTGTCAAATATTATATGATATCACTTCCACTGGTTATATTATATTCACATGGATGTACTTGAATTTATTTAACAAATTGGCCTATTGGGGATGTTTAGGTTTTACTAATGTTTCAGTACTGTAATTAATGTTGTAATGAATATCTCTGTTGATAAATATTTGCCTGCATTTCTTATTATTTCCTTGGACAAAATACTTGTGGAAATTCTGATCAAATGATACGTATATTTTATGGCATCTGAAACTTACAGCTATCTTGCTTTCAAGAAAGATTGTACCAAAAAAAAAAAAAAAAGCAGAAGAAATTTACAAAGAAGGATTATACTAATTAATGCTGCCTCTAGCAGTGTTGGAGGATACTACTTTTCCACATTAGGAAGTTACTTTCAAAAAGATAAATTGGAACAAGCATGCACTTAGTAATGAAATCTACAACAGATTATAACTGGTTTGATGTTTAAAGAATACCAGCAAAATGCCACATCTTCACAGAACAAGGACAGCCATGAGCCATTAAATATAATTTTAACAGGTTGCCATGCAGAGGGATTCTAGCAAAGCTTTCAAGTGTCACCTTCTATCTGGAATTAACTAAACATAAACATCAGCTGGAAGTGATTTGGACACCAACTGATCTGTGGGTTTCCTAAATCCAGGCTCAGTAGTGATTTAGTTAGGAAAATGATGGAACAGGAGCCAGGGAAATTCTCTGCTCTTGCCTGGGGCCTGACACTTGGATTTCTTGTGTCTTGAACGCTTAGCTCTTACCTTTTCTCTGCTTCCAGTTTGAAGAGTCTTAGACCCACTCTGAACTAATTAAATGGCAGGGGAAAAAAAGATAGCAAAAAGTATCAGCTCAGCCGGGCGCAGTGCTGTAATCCCAGCACTTTGGGAGTTCAGGACCAGCCTGGGCAACAGTGAGACTGTGTCTCTAAAAAAAAAAAATTACCTGAGTGTCGTGGCACACAGCTGTAGTTCCAACTACTGGAGAGACTGAGGTGGATTGCTTGAGCCTGGGAGGTCAAGGCTGCAGTGAGCTGAGATTATGCCACTGCACTCCAGCCTAGGTGACAGAGTGAGACCCTGTCTCCAAAAAAAAAAAAAATTAAAAAAAAAGTGTCAGCTAATAAGAGCTTCCACTTATTTGTTAATTAATATCTATGAACCTCTGGCACCTGCTAGCTTCACTTTGAACCAATGAATTTCAAAAATAATTAAAGTTAATGAGCTGCTTTTTGTGATAGGACCCTGACAACTCAACAGCCTTATGATGAGTGGGAAGTGCAAAGTGGGGAAAGTGTCACTTGCTGATGAACAGGATTTCCTCATCTTCAGGATACAAGAATCCAGCCCATAGGTGAAAGTGATGATCTATTGAGTCAAAGAAGACATAGGACGGGGTTTACAAATTTAATTGAAGGACAAG
>NW_012104254.1:8314122-8319636 GCF_000951045.1 Mandrillus leucophaeus
ATGAAGAAACAAGAAAATGCTGCCAACTAAACTATGATGCAGTGCTTTCTTAGCACTTAGAATTTTGTTTTACGTTTAATGAAAGCACTTTTTTAGGCTGACTAGGCATATTTCTTAAATCATATATTGCACTGCTCTGTTTCTGTGCCATTCTGTATGTGTGATAACTTTTCGTTTCAATCTCAATCTGAAAGGCATTCTAACATCGATAAATCTCAAATCCTGTGCTACGAACAATGCACATCACTCAACTGTGGGGACAGATGAGCAGCTATAAGCATGTTTGTGCACACGTAGGCAATGGCAATGCTTTCTTGCTGCATCCAATTTCAGAGGAGGAAAAAAGTGAAAAAAGTATGCACCTTACAATCGCTGGTATACAGTAACACCTTCCTCAGGGTTCTCTTTAAAGGGGACTGAATTGTTTTCTTTCTTGTGTCCTGAGCTTTTTCCAGAAGCACAGACTACAGACAATGGTGAGGTAATTTAGAAAGGTTTAAAGGAAATAACGAGTTGGCTATCAGAGCACTGTGATGCTTCATATTATCTGGTGATTTACGAGGCCCTGACTCAGTCACAGCCAGGTTGCTACAATGGGGTGACTTCTGCATGCAGCAACTCATCACATGATTGTGATGTATGTGCAAAATCCCCAAGCAACCAGAAAGTAGAGCTTATGTAGGAGTCACCCTTGTGGCTCCATCACCCCACCATTACCCATGAACCGGCTAATAGATGAATGGTAGTTGACATGACAATTAGTTGTAGATAATTTACAGTCTCACCCCTTGATGAAATAATGATCTTTCAGTAGTGACATCCTCTAATAAATGCTCATGATGAGGGCTTACTATGGGCCCAGGCTCCATTCTAACTGCTTTCCATTTGTTAGCTTATTTACTACTTAACACCAAGACAGACGCTGTTATTATCCCCATTTTACATACGAGGGATCTGAGGCGCAGAACTGTTAATTAATTTCCCCAAGATCACATAGCTGCTAAATGTCAGTGCTAGATTTGAGGACAGGCAACTGACTTAACAGTCACCCTCTTAACCTTTATACTGTATCGCCTCCACCATATGGTACTGAAGAGCTGTAATCAAATAATAAAACTGCATACGATTGTCTAAATCCACAGCTACTAAGTAAATGTAGAAAGTAAACTGTGCTCTCTGGATTTTCAATAAAAACTTGTTTATTGATTGTTCAAAAAATGAGACAGAGGGAAGTACCCCACAGTTCGTTAAAATGAACAATAACAAAACCCATGCTGTCAACGAGTCTGGGATTGGGAGAGGGATGGAAGACTGATTTTAGGACTTTGACCATGAAGTGGGGGCAAAATGTCAAACTCAGGGCAAAAAGTTTCAGACTGTCCGAAATCCCCTTTGATGGACTCAGAGCTCAGGCGTCCTCATGTGTGCGAGCTAAAAGTCCATACCTGATTTTGACCACACAGCCCTGAGATGATATTTGGAATTTAGTGTGCTGCAAGCAATGAATTATCTCAAACTGAAATCAAGTATTAGGAAGTCTCAAATCACTGTCTGAATTCTGGCAGGCTGTGGTAAATACTGTGTCAAGGAAGTTAATTAAATCAAGGAATTGAATTTTTCTTTTTTAAAGAAATGGCCATTGGGTGTTAATCAGCTGTAAAGAAGAAAGCAGAAAGCCAAGGGAATCCATAAGAGCTTTGTCCTGTAAGCACAGTTGCCTCACCTCTGACCTCCATAACTGAGAAAGAATTTGGTTCCAGCAATATTCTCTGTGAAGTTGGTGGCTTGAATCACTGCCACGAGCAAATGAGTTTTCTCTACGGAGAATGAATTCTCCTGAACTGCTGAAACAAAGGTCTATGTTCCTGAATTTATTTGGAAGATTGCTGTAGACACCCCCTACCCTGTGCTGGAAGCTGCAAGCTGTGGCATTTAGCCTCTGGTCCACTGGAACAAAGCTCACAGAAAGGAAAACTGGCTGGGCAAGTAGTATGCCCAGGGCGAAATGTGAAAACTGCCCCACAAATCTGAGCAGGCAATAAAGGGTGGTTTTATTTATTGTATTGCCTTATACCTTTGAGATAACGCACCTGACTGAACTATTGATTTTTTATTGCACCAGACAGTGCTATTTGGGAGCAGGTAAGGAAGAGGGGCTGAACTCTACTGATTTTGAAATCCTCTCTGAGTCAGCTGTAATGAATTACTGAACAGCTGCCACAGTATCATATTCAGAAGTTTCCATTTTTTTATGTCAATAGTCTGGAGATTTTTGCACTAAAATATTTTAACTTACATCACTGTAAAAGCTGTTATATGTTCTACTACCATGGCTAATACTGCTACCACCATCACTACTGAGTACAAACTCTTGATAGCTTTGCCTTTTGTGAAAACGTATCCCTCGTGGTGAGTTGTCTGGGACTAGGGTTGTATCCATTCCCCAGGTCCCAAAGAAACCATTTAGAGCATTTCTGCATTCTACATGTCATCTCCAGGTCCTGTCTAATCTCACGGTTCAATGGAAACAACATATCATTTGGAGAAGTATTCTATTTCATGTACTCAGATCCTATTCCATTGAGAATCTGAGGATCCTACACCTCTTAAATATTTCAAATGAAATAGTCTTCTGAATGTTCAACACCGAAAATAGAATCCTTTTGCAGAAACAAAATACAAATAGGTATAAACAATTTACCATATTTATTTTGGAGAGCACAGTTCATAGCTCATAGTAAATAATAAATATTTATCAAATAACCAAAAACATAAATATGTAGTGGGTGCTAGTAGAGCAGCTGGACATTGCCGTCTACTAAATGACAGCTGGTGGGCTGCTCTGGCTCTCCCAGTGCCGTGGCTTGCTACTGCAGCCAAGGTTCAGATAGTTACCTGCAGGGCTGTGTTAGCTGCCCCCACATCTTTAGGGGTGCAAGTTCTGTGTCTCTTTCCTCTGTTCTCTGGAGTGGGTTACTGGTTATGAAAGAGTGCAACATTACATTAAAAGTAACAGACTATATCTAGCACGGAGCGGGGAGGGATAGCATTGGGAGATAGACCTAATGTAAATGATGAGTTAATGGGTGCAGCACACCAACATGGCACATGTATACATATGTAACAAACCTGCACGTTGTGCACATGTACCCTAGAACTTAAAATAATAGTAAAAAATAAAATAAAAAATAAAAAAATACACAATTAGAGTAGAATAATTCAACACTTGCCTCTCAGTAAATGAACGAATAGACAGAAAAATCCGTAAGGATACAGAGGATATAGAAGACTTGAACAATGCTATCAACCAGCTGGACCTAGCTGACATTTATAGAACACTCTATCCAACGTCAGTAGAACACACATCCTTTTCAAGTGCACATGGAGCATTCATCAGGACTGATAATCCACTGGGCCATGAAGCAAATCTCAAGAAATTTTAAAAGACTGAAATCATGCAGACTATGTTCTCTAATCACAATAGAATTAAATTTGAAACTAATGCCAGAAAGATAACTGGAAGATCTCACAAATATTGTGTTTGATTAACCCATTGGCCAAAGCAAAAATGAAAAGAGAAATTGGAAAATCATTTGAACTAAATAAAAATGAAAACACACACACACACACACACACACGCACAAAAAGTAACAGACTGTATCTATCAGAAAGATAAAAAGTAAAAGGAATGAGAGAGAGGATGGAGAAATGCATTTTTACACACTTCTGGGGGAATGTAAATTCATGCACCTCACTGGAGGACAATTTGGAATATTTATAAAGTCTTTAAAAAGAAGATCCTGTTGGCCGGGCGCCGTGGCTCATGCCCGTAATCCCAGCACTTTCGGAAGCTGAGGCAGGTGGATTGCTTGAGCCCAGGAGTTCAAGACCAGCCTGGACAACATGGCAAACCCCATCTCTACTAAAAATACAAAAAAGTAGCCAGGCATGGTGGTGCATGCCTGTAGTCCCAGCTACTCTGGAGGCTGAGGTGGGAGGATCACTTGAGCCTGGGAGGTCGAGGCTGCAGTGAGCCAAGATCACGCCACTGCACTCCATTCCAGGCAACAAAAGTGAGACCCTGTCTTAAAAAAAAAAAAGGAGGATACTATTAAACCAAGGAATTTTACTTCTAGGAATTTTTCATAAGGAAACAAAGAAATTAGACAAGGTATATATACATGAATGTTTAATACAGCAGTATTTATAATAGCAAAAAGCCTAGAAGTTTTGTAAAATTTTGGTATGTTTTTACAATAGAATACTATGATCATTAAACGTTTATGTGTATGTATATATGACATAAAAAATAGCAAAGTAATGTATATGACAGAATAATAGCAAAAAGCCTAGGAGTTTTGTTAAATTCTGGTATATTTTTATAATAAAATACTATGATCATTAAACATGTATATATATATCTGTCATATATATGACATAGAAATTTTTTTTTTCTTTTTTATTTATTATTATTATGTTTTATAGAGACGAGGTCTTGCTATGTTGCCTGGGTGGTCTCGAATTCCTGCGTTCAAGTGATCCTCCCACCTCGGCCTCCCAAAATGCTAGGATTACAGTTATGAACCACCACACCTGGCCAGAAAAATGTTTTGAATATTGTGTTCAGTGAAAAATGACAGAACAGTTTACAGGATGTGATTTTTTTGTAAAAAGATTTTTAGCATGTTTATGATTAAAGTCTGGAAGGATACACACAAAACATTAACAGTGGTGAGATTACGGAATGTTTACATTTTCATCTTTCTGTGAATATGTATTTGTACTTTTGGCAAATAATGTGGGCTATTTGAGCAATACAAATTTGCTATAGTCAGTAATATTGAATTGTATACTTGAGATTTGCTGAGGGTAGGTTCTAACTGTTCTCACCACATATACACATCTGGGGTGACAGATGTGTTAACTAACTTGATTGTTGTAATCGTTTCACTATATATGTAAAGCAAATCATCATGTGGTATACTTTAAATATATACAGTTTTATTAGTCAATTATGCCTCAGTAAAACTGGAAAAAATAATTGGTCACGTGCAACGAAAATATAGATGAGTTTTCATTTTTCTTTTCCAAATAAGAAAACTCACAAAATTCTAGTATTTTAAAGCTGAAAGCTTTTTAAAAGGACCCCTAAACTCATTATTTTACAAATAAATGTACTGAAGCCCTGGGAAGTTAGATGACTTGCCTGGAGGTGTCACCCCAGGCCGTGTCTTTTTTTTTCTTTTCATTATTATTATTTTTTATTATACTTTATGTTCTAGGGTACATGTGCACAACATGCAGGTTTGTTACATATGTATACATGTGCCATGTTGGTGTGCTGCACAACCAACTCGTCATTTACATTAGGTATATCTCCTAATGGTATCCCTTCCCCCTCCCCTCACCCCACGACAGGCCCCAGTGTGTGATTTCCCCATCCTGTGTCCAAGTGTTCTCATTGTTCAATTCCCACCTATGAGCGAGAACATGCAGTGTTTGGTTTTCGTTCTT
>NW_012104254.1:8320176-8330439 GCF_000951045.1 Mandrillus leucophaeus
TGTAAATTTGTTTGAGTTCTTTGTAGGTTCTGGATATTAGCCCTTTGTCAGATGAGTAGATTGCAAAAATTTTCTCCCATTCTGTAGGTTGCCAGGCCATGTCTTAATTGGATGAGTCAGCATTTGAACCCAGATCAGCAGTTCATTGCTTGTTCTAAAGCAACGTGGCACCTCTGAAGAACTAAAAGGGGCCTAACCACAGAAGTGTTGCCAGCAGTTCTGTGTGGCTTATGCAGCCTGGTGTGTGGGCACAGCCGTTCACTGGCTCTCAGTAGATCTTGAAAATAGCCCAGGACCACAGCCCACTGAACAGCTGAAAGAAAACACACAGAGCATGAAGAATGCCTTGCGCAGGTGCCTGACAAGCTGTATTTTCCCATTTGGCAAGTGAAGTTCTCTCCAGAAAATGGTATGTTATAAAGTACTTCCTTTTCCAGGGGGTCAATGACATCTTTCATGAGAAAGACTCTAAGGCAATAAAGTAGATGCCAAGTATAGTTAAGCAGGCCCCACAGCCAGGAGGAGACAAATTGGGCCAGCCTCCATTCAGTGCAGGTTGGATTAAATTAATAGATCAGCTGAAATTAGTAAAAGGGCAAAGTAGAGATTCTTCTTCATATGTGCTGCCCTTGCCATGGGGTTAGTTCGGGGTGACAAAGGAGTGGCTTCACTAGTTCAGCTTTGGGGTCTGGGTGACATGCTGCATGGATTCCTGTATCTTTACACCTGCATAGGAGACTGTTAGCCTGTGGGCAGGTGAAGCCCTTAGGCTGCCCCTTCTCCTTCCCTCCATCCAGCTTCTACCTTTATTATTACTCCTACCTGCCCTTATGCTTCCTCCAGTGACTTGGACCAAAACCCAATTAAAAGTTAAAATTATTTTTTTTCTGGTCTGGCAAAAGGTCATCTTACCATCTTTGGGCTCGTTAGAGGAATATTTTCAGTTCCATAACAATATACCCTCAGTTATTGAGCTAATCTGATAGCTGTATTATTTTTCTAAACTGTTTTTTATTTTGTTTTTTTACTTTTCCTTCAACTGATCTCTTCTCCTTGCTTTCGAGGGGCCCTAGGCTAGGAATGCCCAAGTGAGTATACGTTTGGGGGATTTACCCAAATGATGAACTCTAGTTGCATTCGTTTGGATTAAGTTAGGCCACATATAACAGAAGAATGCATAATATCTGTCTTAAATTGAGAACAGTCTCTCATCTGGAAGTAGACCTTCTGGGTGTGGTGTTAGAGCAGTTTTTCTGTGTCAACAAAATCTTAGATTGCTATACTTTTAAGTTGCTGTCTTCAGCAAAGTGGCTTCTCTTCTCAAGGTCATCTCATGATCCAAGGTAGCTGGGAGAGCTGCAGCCATCTCAACACATTCCTGGCAGCAAGAAGGAGGAAGAGCAGAAATTACATTAAAAAAGATTGTAATGGAGAGTTTCTAGCCTGGGAGGCATCCTGTCTTCTTCAGGTGACTTTGACCCTACCTACTCTAATCCAGAATGTATTTCTCTTGCATTTTAAACTTTGAAAAGTTGACATTTCCTTCACTTCCCATTCTTGGTAGAGCATCTTATTGTGGCCCCTAAGTAACTGTAATCGGGTCTATCTCAGAATCCCACCTGCTTTTCTCGGGTATCAGGCCAGAATTCCTGCAACTCATCCTAACGCATCTCAAACAGCTCAGAACTGCCAATGCAAAACAAAAAATTCCTGAAGAAGTAGAATGTTATTCTTTCTCTCTGTTCTTAAAGCCCTGACTTTACTGATAGAGACTCTTACAAATGGAGAGGCAACTTTCCCTGTCCCCATACTTAACATTATAAAGAACTTCCCTCTATGTAATCTAAATTTCTGAAATATAACTCAAATCCATTTTATGCTTTATCATCATTGGAAATTGAGACCAATTAGCCATCTTATACTTATTTTTCAGAAGAAGAGATAGTGCTTTGGTTAACAGGTAGGTAGGGTGGATTTATTTAGATTTTTCCTTTTAAGGAGAGAGTTGCAAGGAATTTCAGTATTTTAAAATATTGCTTAACAAGCAAGAGAACATGTTGAAGATACAGTGGTCTGTAAGCATTGTATTCCCATAGCTCAAAAGCTCATGCAAGCATTTGTGAAAGTCAGGGTCTGATCTTATAGTTGTGACATTTAGACAGGGATAGACTGCCTGCTTCAAGGTTATGCCCAATACAGCTTATCTGGGAATCTGAGACAGATGTTCTATGACCAGTCTTGTCTGTGATGAGAATTCGAATTCCCCTATATCTGCAGCAACCCTTTGCACACCTAAGATTTTGATTTTTTAAAAAATCCTGGGGAACGAATTTTAAAAAACAACACAGGATGCACCATGCTGTAGTGAAAGGATATGATCTTTTTTTTTTTCTTTTCAGGATACCAGAAGCAAAACAAACAAACAAACAAATGGTATGATCTTTAGAGCAAAGAGACCTGGATTCAAATCCTACTTCTGTCACTTCCTGGCTGTATGGATTTAAGTAAGTCACTTAATTTTCCTGAGTTTCAGTTTCTCCATCTGCAAAATGGTGTCAGTCATACCTCCCGTTTTGAAAATAATCTGGGAGGAATATTGCCTTAAAGTGGTGGACGATATAAACTGCTGACTCCACTGACTATAAATATCTGCGAATGGTGTTTGGGTTTTGGATTGGGACAGGGTAGGTTGCATGAGGAATGTAAAGTGTGTTTTTTAGGGACAAGCTGGTCAAATCTAGAAGACTTCAAAGTATCCTGAGGGGGAAAGAGAAAAATGCCAAAATAAACCTATACAACTAGTTTCTCTGAAAGGCATCAGGAACTTGTTTTGTTTTTACTTTTTTGTAGGGGAGGGGGACAGAGTCTCGCTCTGTTGTCCAGGTTGGAGTGCAGTGGCACAATCTTGGCTCACTGCAACCTCTGCCTCCCACATTCAAGTGTTTCTCCTGCCTCAGCCTCCTGAGTAGTTGGGATTACAGGTGCACTAATTTTTGTATTTTTAGCAGAGACGGGGTTTCACCCTGTTGCCCAGGCTAGTCTCAGACTCCTGACCTCAAGCGATCCACCTGCTTCAGCCTCCCAATTTACTTTCTTTTTCGATTTTTTTTTTTTAATTTTAACTTTTTTTCCCCTCATTTTGAACTTCTTTGTCAAGGAGAATTCCCTTTAGACAGGAAAGAAAAGATGAGGCAGGAGAGAACTGGAGCTCAAATAGGGTAAAGGTGTATTGAGCACACCTGGATTAGTGGTTCTTCATCCTGCTGCACCTGAACATCATCTGGGATCTTAAAACTATCGAGGCTTCAGCCTCAGCCACAGAGATTCTAAGTCTGTGGGCTCTGGAGATTAGATTTTTTAAAACCATACACACAAACCCTCTGTGAATGGCTTCTCACCTTGGTGGACATTCGAATTATCTGGGGTGCTTAAAAAAGGAATACCCTGCTGGGGCTTCACCCCAGAGAAGTTGATTTAATTGTCCTGTTGACAGGTCCAGGCCCTGGTGGTTTTAAATTTGTCTCCGGTGATTCTAATGTGCGGCCGGTGTTGCATTCCACTGACCTACGTGCTCTAAATCAGCTTGAGTGATCTGACCTGGATGAATTCCAGAGTATTGAAAACACATGCAAATGAAATTACTGAACTCCTTTGATTGTCTTTAAGGAATTGTGAGGAATGTGTTGGAGGAATATAAGGGGTGATTTTAGAAAGAGTTGAGATGGGCAAATCTTCAAAAAAAAATCTCAGTTTTCAAAAAGTCAGAAGAAGAAGGTCCTCTAATCTGTACTTCTGGCAGTAAGCCCAGCCAATATTTCCTTTTATTAAAATTATGGTTTATCAGTAGTGATCAATATGAACTTTCACAGGTTCAGCAGGAAAAGACACATCAAACTGACTACACTGGCTATTTCAACAGGGTTGCCTGACATTTAGATAAGGGGTATGTGTGTGTAAGTTCATTACATTTTAGAAGGCATAGAGACACAGAGAGAGGAATGAAAACCAAGAAAACCAGCGCATCTGAACTTTGCTGTGCAGTGAATCCCCTGGGCATCTTGTTAAAATACAGATTCTTGTTCTGTAAGTTTGGGATGGGGCCTGTGAGTGTATTTTAACAAACCGCCAGGTGCTGCCAATTATGCTGCTTCACAGGCCACACTTTGAGTGGCAAGGGTGTAGACTGCACAGTAGTACAGTGAGGGGGTTAGTAAGCAACTGAACAGTGATAGCAAATGAATACTGGATAATGGATCAGTGTTATTCTGGAAGAAGATTTCCTTTTCTTTCTCTTTCGAGTCGGGGTCTTGCTCTGTCATCCAAGCCGGAGTGTAGTGGTGTGGTCATAGCTCACTGCAGCCTCCAAATCCTGGGCTCAAGTGATCCTCCCACCTCAACCTCCCAAGTAGCTAGGACTGCAAGTGAGCACCACTGTGCCTGGCTAATTTTTTTTAAGAGATGTGGGTCTCACTATGCTGCCCAGGCTGGTCTTGAACTCCTGGCTTCAAGCCATCCTCCCACCTCAGCCTTTCAAAGTGCTGGGATTATAGTGTGAGCCACCACTCCCAGCCCTGGGGGAAAGATTTCGATGCTTGGGATTTAGTTTTGTTTTGTCTAAGAATATTAGTAGTGGCTTTGACATTCATAATATCCTTATCAAATTTTCAGATGACATAGAACTGGAAGAGAATTAATGACAGCATCAGCATCCAAATACTTTTTTTCTCTGAGCCAGCAGGAATAGATGATCCATGTCACATTCTTTTAGAACCTCCTTTCTAATTGGCCATGTAACTTACTGAGTGGTTTGTCATAGGCAAATCAGTTAACCTCTTGGACTCCCAGTCCCCTCATCTGTACAATGAATGCAATTATTAGTTAGAATTCTGTTAGTTGCATGTAACAGAACACTTGAATAGTTTAAGGGGAAAAAAAAGAATGTATTGGCTTCTTTGGGCATAGTTGGGTCTAGTAGAGAAAACTTATTGTAAAATATATAAAATGATTTAGCTTTCTCTCTCTCTTTCTTTCTTCAACTCTGTTCTGCAGGACTTCCCTTGGCTTCAGGCTGCCTCAGGCCTTCTTATGTCATGAGGAAGAGGGCATTGGGCAACCTCAGCTTGCTAGCTTAACCAGGAGTATCTATCATAGAAAACACTCCAGTCTTGCAGGGATCACATATCCTCTCTGCACCATCACTGAGGCCAGAGGGATGGTGTACTGTAATTGGTTCAGCCTGGATCATTTGCCAACCACTGAGGATGGAAGGGACAGGACACTATCACAGACACTCCACTCCACCATGCTGAGTTGGGAAAAGATAGTTCCCCTGAGAAAACAGTGGTGAACGACTCAATGTGTCAAGCAAATATCCAGCAAATAACTCACACCCAAACATCACAAAATGAGTAGGGCACGTTCTTCCTGTTCTTGCTCTTGTTCTTGCTCTTGTTCTTGTTCTTCTTCTTGTTCTCCTCCTCCTCCTCCTCCTCCTTCTTCTTCTTTCTATTTTAGACTCAGAAAGTGCATGTGCAGATTTGTTACGTGGATATATTGCATAATGTTGGAGTCTGGGCTTTGAATGATTATCACCCAAATAGTGACCATAGTACCCAATGGGTAGCTTTTTAACCCATGCTCCTCCCACTTCCTCCCTCCCACTTTTGGAGTCCCCAGTGTCTGTTGTTGCCATCCTAATGTCCATGTGTACCCAGTGTTTATCTCTCACTTATAAATGAGAATATGCCGTATTTGGTTTTCTGTTTCTATGTTAATTCACTTAGGATAATGGCCTCCAGTTACATCCACGTTGCTGCAAATAGCATGATTTTGTTCTTTTTTGTGGCTGCATAGTATTTCATGGTGTATGTGTACTTTTTTTTTCCAGTCCACTGTTGATGGGCACCTGGGTTGATTCCATGTCTTTGCAATTATGAACAGTGCTGCAATGAACATGTGAGTGCTGGTGTCTTTTTGGTAGAATGATTTATTTTCCTTTGGGTGCATACCCAGTAATGAGATTGCTGGGTTGAATGGTAATTCTATTCTTAGTTCTTTGAGAAATCTCCAAACTGCTTTCCACAGGGGCCAAACTAATTTACAGTTCCACTAAGAGCATATAAGTGTTCCCTTTTCTCTGAAACTTGGCAGCATCTGTTATTTTTTGACTTTTAAATAATAGCCATCCTGACTGGTGTGAGATGGTATCTCATTGTGGTTTTGATTTGCATTTCTCTGATGATTAGTGATGTTGAGCCTTTTTCCACAATACTTGGCCAGTTGTATGTCTTCTTTTGAGAATAGGGCACATTCGGCCGGGTGCGGTGGCTCATGCCTGTAATCCCAGCACTTTGGGAGGCCGAGGTGGGCAGATCACGAGGTCAGGAGGTCAAGACCATCCTGGCTAACACGGTGAAACCCCGTCTCTACTAAAAATACACACAAAAAATTGGTTGGGCATGGTGGCACCTGTAGTCCCAGTTACTTGGGAGGCTGAGGCAGGAGAATGGTGTGAACCCGGGAGGTGGAGGTTGCAGTGAGCTGAGATCGCGCCACTGTACTCCAGCCTGGGCAACAGAGCGAGACTCTGTCTCAAAAAAAAAAAGAAAAAATAGAATAGGGCACATTCTTTACAATGCAATGCTGCAGACAGGCAGAATTGGCATGAGATGAGTCAGGTTTGCTCTTCCTGGACTAGATGGTCTAACCTACTGTTTTGTCAGACTCTCAAGTTGCACTTGTGTGTAACATATAATCCAGTAGCAAGACTTTTCCGGAGACAATTTCTTGAACTTTGAGATTCGATGGAGTATCTATTTAGGTGGTTGGGTTACCCTCAGATCACACCTAACCTCCTAAGAGAATGGCAGGTCTTAGTAGAGGAGTGGCATTTCATAGGAGGCCTTCCTACCTTGCACCCTTCTGGAAGAGTCCCTGCCCCTTCTGCTGAGGACCCCATTCCCAGCCCCTGAATTGCTAGGCCACTGACCAGGGGCCTCCATGCAGAGGTGAGCCAGTGCCCTCTGATTGGCATTGGTTGGCCTAAAAAGATGACCTGAACTTCTCAGAAGCTGTTTTGAGAATTAGAAGTAAAAGACACAGAGAAACCCCAGTGATCTGTGGGTACTGTGATGCATGGGCCTGCAGAAATGGAGCATAAGGTGGGCTTTGTTTAAGTAAAAAAGAAGCTGCTGAGAGTGAAAAAAGAATGTGATGGGTGCACAGAGAGAAACAGACACAGAACGAGACCAGTGGAGTTAGGAAGGAGAGAGAGAAAGAGCAAGCTGTGGCTACCTATCTATTCAGCCACATAAGCCATGGGCTGTGACCATGAACTGGCTACTCCCGGAGCTTATCTGTGTCATTCGCAGACTTGAGCCCTGCTAGTTGGGAGGAAATGTCACCTTCCCTGTGGGTCACCTGGGGGATGGGGGTCCCCGAGGCTGAAGCTCTCCTTAAAGGTACATGACAGACTTGAGGTGGGAGCCGGGTAGGGGTAGCACTGTTGGTGCCAGGCAGTCTGAGAATGCAGTAGAGCTTGGGGACTTCATGAATGAGGGAGCTGTGGAAGTTGGGCAGGATGGAGTCAGAATGAGAGAGAAAGTAGGAGAGTGAAGAGCTTCTAGCACTTGCAGAAAGGAAATTGGGAACTCTACACCAGATGCAGTGATAATGAGATCTTTCTAATGTTCTGGGATTAAGGTAAATGCTACCATTCTAAAACGGGCTGAAAAACACGTTATGTGGAATCTGAGGGTGGACAGAGAGTGGTGAAATGGCCTGGGAGAGCTGGTGCTTGTGATTCTCCACCACTGGCAGGACAGCTCATCCACAGTCCTTTCACTGGCCTCTGACAGCCTCACCACCTGGGCTCAGGTGCCTTCCTCATTAGTTGAGCATCTACCTGTCCTACAGATTTCCTTGAAGAGATGATAATACCCTCAAAAGATCATTCATCTTACTGTAAGTGAGGAAATAAAATCTAGGTTTCCTGGCCCAGTGTTTATGTGTTGGGTCATTATTTAGGAGTCTGGTCATAACTACTGGAAACTACTTTATATACACTATTTATTGAGAGTCTTGTATATACTTGGCCCTGAACTTAGAATGGAAAGACAGATAAAAGCAAGAAAACCCCTAACCAAAGAAATGTGTAATTATAAGTTATAGTAAAATCTATGAAGAACAAGAACAAGATGCTGTGAGGGAATAGAGGGGTTGTGGTGGAAGGACAGGCTTTAGAGTGGACTTTAGAGGTAAGACCTCTCTGAAGCATTGGCATTTAAGCTGAGAGCTAAAAGATGAGAAAGTGCTGTTTGGGGGAAGAGGGTTTCAGGTCATGAGGATGCCTGTGTGAGGCTATGAGGGGCAAGGCACATGGTCAGAACATAGTGAGCAGAGAGTGTGGGGGCCAGAAATGACTAAAAGGGTGCCCAGACCATGTGGGTCTTGAAGGCTGCTGCATAACAAATTGTCCCAAAACTTAGTGGCTTAAAACAATAAACAGGCTGGGTGCAGTGGCTCATGCCTGTAATCCCAGTACTTTGGGAGGCCGAGGCGGGTGGATCACCTGAGGTTGGGAGTTCGAGACCAGCCTGGCCAACATTGTGAAATCCTGTCTCTACTAAAAATACAAAAATTAACTGGGTGTCATGGTGGATGCCTGTAATCCCCCTGAAGCAGGAGAATTGCTTGAGCCCGAGAGGCAGAGGTTGCAGTGAGCTGAGATCGCGCCATTGCACTCCAGCCTGGGTGACAGAGCGAGACTCTGTATCAAACAACAGCAAAACAAAACAAAACAAAACAAACCCAATAAACAATGATTATCCTTGCAGTTTCTGTGGGCCAGGAATCTGGAGGCAACTTAGCTGGATGGTGCTGCTTGGAATTTCATGAGGATTTCGTCTCAGTGTTGACCATGGCTGCAGTTATCGAGAGGCATGATGGGACTGGAGGACCCACTTGCAAGGTGGCTCATGCCGTGGCTGGGAAGAACAGCTGGTAGATGTGCGGGGCCTCCTTGCCTCTTGACTTGGGCCTCTCCACAGGCTGCTTGAGTATCCTCAAGACATGGCTGCTGGACTGCCCCAGAGTAGTTGAGGTGCAATGGAACAAGGTGGAGTGGCAATGCCTTTTATGATTTGACCTTGGAAGTCACACATGGTCAATTCCACCCCAGTGTAGTTCTTAGAAGTGAGTCACTAAGTCTAGTCCACATTCAAAGGGAGAGAAATTAGCCTTCATCATTGGAAGGGAGGAGTGTCAAAGAATGTGTGGATACATTTTAAAGACATCACGTGGGCCATGAGAAGAGGCCAGTTTTAGCAGAACTGAGGGCTTTGTCATAAGGCTACAGGGGGTGCTCATGGAATCTGATGGCAGCCAAAGTGAAGCTGAGCTTCAGCAAGGGCTGGACCCAGGGACTGGGATATGGTCAGAACACTGCACCTTAAAGACATAAGACTGATACAATGGACTGTGGGGATTCGGGGGGAAAGAGTCAGAAGGGGTAGAGGGATAAAAGACTACAAATTTGGTTCAGTGTACACTGCTCCAGTGATGGGTGCACCAAAATCTCACAAATCACCACTAAAGAATTCACTCATGTAACCAAATACCCCTGTTCCCCAAAAACCTATGGAAATAAATAAATAAATAAATAAAGGCAAAAAAATCCCCCAAAAAACAATGCAGCACCCTTGATCTCTTGTCCTCTCTACCTGTTGCCTTCATTCTCCTTTCTCTTCAGATTGGCTTTCTTACTTCTCCTGCCCACCTGGCAGCATGTGACATCCAGCCCTCACCCCCATCCCTTGCTCCTGAGCTTGCAAAACATATACGGGCCAACTGAGTTCTCAGTCCCAATTCCAAATTCCTGGGACAAAGAATTGGATTGGCCCAACTTTGGTTAGATGGTCCCCTCAGGTCCAGTTGGCTGTGGCCAGGGCAGTGGAGATGTATAGTATAAACATAGCTGCTGATGGCCCTCCTCTGTAGAACTGGGTAAGGAGGGAAGTTTCCTGAGGAGGGAGAGTTGAACAGCACCCAAATGTGTCTACTTCAGTCTTTCTGTCAGTCTTGTCAATTTGTCATTTCATCCCACATAGGCAACAGATTTTCTTTCTTTCCTTTTCTCTTTCTCTCCTTCCTTCCTTCTTTACTTCCTTCCTTCCTTCCCCCTTCCTTCCTCCCTTCCCTTCCTTCCTCTCTCTCTCTTTCTTTCTCCCTTTCTCCCTTCCTTCGTTACTCCCCTCCCCTCCCTCC
>NW_012104254.1:8330529-8338189 GCF_000951045.1 Mandrillus leucophaeus
CTTCTCCTTTCCCTCCCTCCCTCCCTCCTTCCTTCCTTCCTTCCTTCCTTCCTTCTTTCCTTTCTTCTCTTTCTTTTCTTTTTTTTCTTTCTTCCTTTCTTTGACAAGGTGTTGCTCTGTCATCTGGAGTGCAGTGAAACAGTCATGGCTCACTGTAGCCTCAACCTCCTGGGCTCAAGCAATCTTCCTGCCTCAGCTTCCCAAGTAGCTGGGACTCCAGGTACACACCACTACACCCAGCTAATTTATTTTTTGTAGAAATGGCATCTCACTGTGTTGCCCAGGCTAATCTTGAACTCTTGGCTTTAAGCAATCCTGCCACTTTGACCTCCCAAAGTGCTGAGATTACAGGTGTGAGCCACCATACCTGGCTGGTGATAGATTTTCTGTAGGTTGTATTGCCATCAGTTGGAGTTTTCTAGAAGTAAAGGAGATTCTGATTATGGGACTTTCCAAAATGTAGTAGGTCTTGCTCATTAAAATGGCCCCAAGAAAGCACTCATAAAGCATTTTATGGGGTGCTTTTAGGGACTACTAAATAAAATGGTTTAGTTATAAAACAGTTGGAGTTGAACCGTTGAACAAAAATATGAGGGCTATTTCGCTGAGCTGGCTAGTGTAAGTCTTACTAAAATTAGAAACTGGAGCCCAATACTAATAGTGAGACAGAGCATGCACAAAGATCTTAATAAGCATATTACAGTGGCTTCTAGGGGAACTCACCAGTGAAAGGCAGGAGCTTTTATTTTGGAATCACTGCTGCAGAAAATGAGGGCATCAAAGACTAAGTCCCAGTGCTGTCATTGTGGTTGTTTTCAGACAGGGATGTCCATTTTTGTAGCAGGGAAATCTAGATGGTGGGCAGTTTCACCAGCTATACCCATAGTTAGAGAAGGTAACTTGACAAGGTACAGCCTGGGACACAGATTTCAGAAGCTACCTGGCCCTCCTCAAATACCTTCCCCCACCCACTGGCTGAGGTACTTTAAGATTGGACAAAAATCTTATTCACTGCCTAGTGGTAATTTTACAGAGCAGGAATCACTGGGAAAGGTAACACATGGGCGGGCATGAGGCACTGTCATAAAAGCAGGCTTTGCTCAGACGTGTAACTGAACATCTAAAGGTGACTGTAGGAAGAGGGACGTGGGGAAAAAGAAAGGAGGTTAGTGGGATGGAAAGCAAATGGCGAATGCCTAACACTTCAGCTTGGGGTCTGTTCTGGAGGAAAAAATATTTTTGTGCACCAGAAAATGTCTGAATATAGTCTACTATGGTTTAACTTAAAAGGGAAAAATACAGAGGGGGAAATATTGCTTTCAACTACTTAAATGTAAGAAAGATTTTAATGAGCTTTATCTATAGAAAATAAAGATTTTCCGAGAAGCGAGCTGTAGTAATGAATTCTAGCCCAGGGTCAGGTTACTGAAGGGAAGTGGAACTGGGTTTGGGCACGATATTCAACAAGTTTGGAAGGGAGGATAGAGTTAGGTTTGTTTTGAATAAGGTGAGTCTGCCTTAGTTTGAGTCTTCTTTGCAGCCTATTGCACTTTTATATACCAAACAAAATCTCAGAAATCTTCCCTTTATTTTCACCTGTTCTAATACCATTCATGGGCCAAGGCAATCCATCTAATTAAGTATGCTTGCATAGGCAGGTGTTCCCACTACAGAAATAAAAATCAATGGAAGATTGTGGTAATTTTCACAGCCAACAGTGTTGGCCCACATTATTGGACTGTTATATACTTGGTTTGCTGTCTGTTTATCTGTTGGTTACTTTTTTTTTTTTTTTTTTAATGATATCATCAGGTACTCTTCAGGGCATAAAAAGGAGCTTCATTCAACTCCTCAGTAATAACAGTCATTACTGTACTCTCTAAAAACAATTGGCTAGTGATGTGCAGCTTCTAAAGAGTTCCCTAATCCAGAAAACTGCAAATTACATAGTAATGATTATTGAGGTTCTGTGGCAACTCCAGTCATCTTTTCAATGTAATTGGTAGAGCATGAATAACTATGAATTATGTCACATATACAACCTCTTTACAGGGAACTCACACAGTTATTTGTGGTATGCATAATAAAGCAAAATCTAAATTGAATGTTAATTTTAATAAAAATCACTTTTATACCTCATTTCCATCTGAATGGGTGCCATCTGTTTTAAGGTGCTTGCAGGGAGCAAAGTAAAATTGAACTCCAGAAATACAAATATTTGTTGTTTTCCAGCTTTTCCAATTTAATGCTGAAAGCCATGAAGGAAACAAGAGACTTTGATATAGTATTGTTTTCCAGGGCAAGGGGTTATCAAAGACATTAACAAACGTTAATTAAGAATATTAGAATTTTTTTCCATGCTGAGCTAAGAAAGCTCTCGGATCCCAGTTTTAGTTTGCAGATTTTTTGTTATTGTCCAACTTTAGGATCATCCAGTATCAAACCCACAGACTAGAGTTTGATCACAAGTAGTTCATGTAGGAGCTGAGCCAGGAAGCACCGATGGGGCAGTGGGAAAGTGAGACCAGGAGGGGAAGGAAGTGAATGAAGTGTGTATTTCCACCGTGGGCAACAGGAGCTTGGTGCCGCTGGGGAATCTGGAGACCATGAGAAACATCTCAGAGTAATCTGCACCTCATCCACCCATGGCTGGGATGTTTTGGGGCTCTAACTTTCTTTTTCTTTTTCTTTTCTTTTCTTTTTTTTTTTGAGACAGGGTCTCGCTCTGTTACCCAAACTGGAGTGCAGTGGCACAATCTCAGCTCACTGCAACCTCCGCCTCCTGGGTTCAAGTGATTCTCCTACCTCAGTCTCCCTAGTAGCTGGGACAGGTGCCCGCCACCATGCCCTGCTAATTTTTGTATTTTTAGTAAAGACGGGGTTTTGCCATGTTTGCCAGGCTGGTCTCAGACTCCTGACCTCAGGTCACCCACCTTGGCCTCCCAAAGTGCTGAGATTACAAGCGTGAGCCGCCATGACCAGCCTCTTTTTCTTTCCTTTTTTTTTTTTTTAAAGACAGAATCTTGCTCTGTTGTCTAGGCTGGAGTCCAGTGGCGCAATCTCGGCTCACTGCAACCTCTGCCTTCCAGGATCAAGCGATTCTCCTGCCTCAGCCACTTCAGTAGCTAGACTACAGGTGCACACTATCATGCCCAGTTAAACTTTAAAAATTTTTTTTGTAGAGACGGGGTCGTCTTATGTTGCCCAGGCTGATCTCAAACCCCTCGGCTCAAGCAATCCTCCCACTTCATCCTCCCAAGGTGCTGGGATTACAGGTATAAGAGACCATTTAAATTGACTATTAAACATTGCTTTTCTTAAAGGTCCTTGCCATCCTTCCCTGGGGGATTTATCCCAGCCATCCTTTTCTTCATTTGTTATAGGGTTGAGTTGAGTATTCTCCGAAAAAGACATGTTGGAGTCCTAACTCCAGGTACCTCAGAATGGGACCTTATTTGGAGATAAGGTCTTTTTAGTGACAATCAACTTAAAATGAGGTTGTTAGGGTGGGCCCTAATCCAATATGACTGGTATCCTTACAAGAAGGGGACATTTTGGCCGGGTGTGGTGGCTCATGCCTGTAATTTCTGCACTTTGGGAGGCTGAGGCGGGTGGATCACCTGAGATCAGGAGTTCAAGACCAGCCTGGCCAACATGATGAAACCCTGTCTCTACTAAAAATACAAAAACTTAGCCGGGCCTGGTGGCAGGTGCCTGTAATCCCAGCTACTCAGGAGGCTGAGGCAGGAGAATCACTTGAACCCAAGAGGCGGAGGTTACAGTGAGCTGAGATTATGCCACTGCACTCCAGCCTGGGCAACAAGAGCAAAACTCCATCTCAAAATTAAAAAAAAAAAAAAAAGAAGGGGACATTTGGACACAGAGACAGACACAAATAGAGGGATTATAGTAAGTGACAGAGGGGCAAGATGGCTATGTATAAGTCTATAGTCCTGGCACAGATTATTCCCTCAGTGGGAACCAACTCTGCCAACACCTTGATCTTGGACTTCTAGCCTCTAGAAATGTGAGACAGTACCTTTCTGTGATTTAAGCCACTTCGTGATACTTTGTTACATAGCCCTAGCAAAGGAATACACCATCGTACCCGGATCCCCCTCCACCAGGAGCTTTCTCTTTCACTTTCTCTCCTGTATTTCCACAACCTTGGTCTCCTGCATAGTAGAGAAAGGTTCAAATTTTCTGTGATTTTGTTGTGAAAAGCAATGGAACTCTTGTTAATTAACTCTTTCCCATCTAGGTTAATTCCTAAAGAGGCTAGTTGTTCATAACCAATCCATCCACTGGACTGTTTTTCTAAAACAAAAGAGCAGGTTTTCCTCCACTAATTAACTTCCTTAAACTTCAACCAGTTCTTATAATAACTGTCCCCATCTCCTGTTACATGTGGTTTTGTCATTAAATAATTGCAGCATTTTGGTCATGCTTAAATACTTCTTGTGTTTATTTTGGATATGATGTAAGCTGGTTACATGTAGAAGTCTTTTATTCCTCCTGGAATGATCTCCAGGTGACTCAAAACTTCTCTGACTCTTCAGAACAGAACACTATGTGGATTCCACATCTTGAAGAGGTAATAGAAACATGTTAGCTCTCTTGGGAGAAACAACAGCTCTATTTCTGGCTACTGTGGAGTTTCTAAAGAGATGGGGCAAATTTTCCCTGCACATTGATTGATAAACTGTTGCTTAGGAAAGTCCAGCTGGGCATGGTGGCTCACACCCATAACCCCAGCACTTTGGGAGGCCGAGGCAGGCGGATTGCTTGAGCTCAGGAGTTGGAGACCAGCCTGGGTAAGGTGGCACAACCCCGTCTCTACAAAAAATACCAAAATTAGCTGGGTATGGTGGTGCATGCCTGTAGTCCCAGCTACTTGGGAGGCTGAGGAAGGAGGATTGTTTGAACCCTGGAGGTTGCAGTGAGCTGAGATCACCACTGCACTCCAGCCTGGGTGAGAGACAAAAAAAAAAAAAAAAAAATCCAGAAACTAATATTTGGTACAGATATAGGTCATCATAGACTTGGTTTCTGAAAAGACTCTGGAGTGCTACTGTGATGAAATGTTTAGCTGGTACTTACAACAAACTAAATCAGCACTGCAAAGGTGAAAGGCATGCATGTACTTTATTTCCTTCATAGATGGATTTCTGAAAATTTGGGATAAATAAAAGAGTTATCAGTCATGTTTTAAATACACAAGAGAAGCTGGTTTTTGAAGGACTTTATCTGTGAATACTATTATTCACAGGGGCCTGGCCCATACTAAGTGAACATATATTTGCCAAATGAAAGAAGGAATACTTTTAAATGAAAAATTATTTTCGTGGAAAACAATCACATTTAGTTTCTTATAGCATTTGGAAGGACCTCAGAGAACTCTTAGTCAAACCTCCAACCCAGTGCAGAAAATCCTGTAATCCTTGCACCCTTGGAGTGAAGGAGAGCATCCCACTCCATGGAATGGTAGTGTAGGGCGGCAGGTGAACTATGGGTTCTGGAGCTGGACTGCCTGGGTTTGCATAAACCCTGACACTCAAGAGCTTACAACCTTGGACAAGTTACTTATCTTGATGCCACTAAGTCTCCTCATCCATAAAATGAGGAAGAACAGTAGTACCCGCCTTATAGGTTGCTGTGGAGATTTCATGAGTTCATACAAGTCGAGTGCTAGGCTCACAGTGAGCACTCAGTGATAACTATTAGTATGATTAGAAAAGTTTGATGTTTCTTCTTGTATTGAGTTGCAGTCTTCCTTCCTGTAACTTATACATTCGTTTACTTTACTCTCTGGAACTACTAACACCCTTCAAAGAGCAATCATTTCCCCTCCCTGTCCTCAAGTCACGTCCAAATGAAACATCCTTAGTGTGTCCAAATATTCCCGTGGGGCATCTTATAAGCACCTTCTCATCCAGTTGCTTTTTTTTTGAGCTCTGTCAATATTGTTTGACCACCTGCTCTTTCCCAGGTGATTCCCAGAATTGCACACAGTCCTCCAGATGTAGCCCAAGCAGAGTGGAGAGCAATGAGGCTATTGTCATTCTGTGCTGGACAATATACTCTGAGGTGTCTGGCCACAGATTTCATTAAGTGCTTTAGCGGCCAAGTCACACTGCAAGCTCATCTACTAAAATCTAACCTTTCTTTTTATTTTTCTTTTTACCTGAACTTTAAGCCTTATCATGCTTATCCTGTGTTGTATAGTTGATGTATTTCAATGTTTGTACACATCTACATATCTGTCTTGTGAATCTATTAACATTATGTCATTAGGCAAAAAAAGAAGAAGTCTTTTGCATTTGTGTTGAGATAGTTTTCATTTCTTCTATTTATTTATTTATTTTTTGGTTTTTTTTTTTTTGAGACAGGGTCTCACTATGTTGCCCATGCTGGAGTGCAGTGGCATAATCATAGCTCACTGAAATCTTGAACTCCTAGGCTCAAGGAATCCTCTGCCTCAGCTTCCCAAATGCTGGAATTACAGTCATGAGCCCAACCATTTCTTACTTTTGAAACAGGATGTTGAGTGAGAACTGTTTCTGGAGCCCAGGAATTGCTGTCTGGGGCTCAGAGATGAGGACAAAGATTTACATACCTCATGTTCTAAAGAGAGCCACCAACTGTTGGGTTGGGCGCCTCCCTTGGGAGTATTAAGCTGTGGCTTAATTGGTTTTCCTACTTGCATCCATCATTCAAGCCCTCATCCCTGTGAGCCGTGCAATGATTTTTGCAAGGAACATTGCTTTAGTGAAGGGGAGGGAATGCCTGTTCCCCCTCCAAGCTAAATAATGGGAGAAGACATTTCTCCCATTATTTACTCATAGATGTGGGGAAGCTTGAAAAGGGGAGATTTAGATATTTTATTCTCTTGTTGTCTGTCTGGTTAGGGAGTAGATATGTGAATTTGTCCTGTGCCTTTCTAAGCAGGGGAAATGAGAATGAAAGAACAATGGCAGGGTCAGGAGAGGAGGATGGATTTGGAGCAGGATTCACTCCCACTGGCTGGAGTGGCAAGGATGTATGATATTCACATCAGTCAAATGGACCCTGAGAAGGGTAAAGGAGGTTGGGCCAAGAGGGCTGGCAGGAGCCAAGGGGGATTGAGAGAGGCTGGGCCAGAGCTGGAATTCTTACATGGGCAAAGGTACAGTAGGGAGACTCCCTGCTAAGAGCCTTCTGAAGAACTCATGCACCCAAGAGAGCCAGAGATGCAGGACAGCCACGGAACAAGGCCACAACACCGCCCATTGAATTAGGAGACACTTGTCCCTTTCTCTCTTCTTCCTCCCCTGACTCAACCCCCCAGAGAAGCTAGAGCCCACAGGAGCTTGTGTCCTGTGGAGATGGTGTCTCAAGGGTAGACTGTGCCACAGCCACCCCAGCCAGAAGAGATGGGGGAAGAAGGGTAAAAGAGTCATTCATGTCACACCCTGTACTCAGTTCCCTGCAATTACAAGCTCTCAGGAGATGAGGGGAGGGAATGCTTTCAATCAGATATGATGTTGGAACCTTAAATTAAATAGACTTTTAGTAACTGAGAGTGACCAGAAAGTTAAAGAAACCACCCAAGATATTGTTAGAGTACCTGTTATCCAGTAGACAGTAAGATGTATCTTTTTTTTTTTTTTTTTTTTTTTTT
>NW_012104254.1:8338394-8339225 GCF_000951045.1 Mandrillus leucophaeus
GGATGGTCTCGATCTCCTGACCTCGTGATCCGCCCGTCTCGGCCTCCCAAAGTGCTGGGATTACAGGCTTGAGCCACCGCGCCCGGCCAAGATGTATCTTCATACAGTTGAAGGCAGTGGTTAGAGAAAAAGAAAACCATTTCAAATTTGTTTGAGTTGAGGTGTTTAAATAAATAAATAAATAAAATTTTCCCAAGACAGGGTCTTGCTCTGTCACCCAGGCTGGATTGCAGTAGTGCAATAGCTCACTGCAGCCTTCACCTCCCAGACTCAAGTGATCCTGCCACCTCAGCCACTAGAGTAGCTGGCATTACAGGCACATGCTACCAGACCCAGCTAATTAAAAAAAAAAAATTTTTTTTTTTGTAGTGATAGAGTATTGCTAATGTTGCCCAGGCTGATCTTGAAATCACCGGCTCAAGTGAACCTCCCACCTCAGCCTCCCAACTGCTGGGAAGAGTGTTTACTCAAGTGGCTATGCCATGTAACTTTTGAGTCACCCTCCATTCCAGCTAATTCAGTTAGACTTGGTCTTAGTTTTCTTTTGCTGCTTGACAGGCTACCATAAATTGGGAAATTTACAGCACATCCATTTATTCTCTGACAGTTCAGTGGGTCAGAAATCTGGGTGGGCTTGGCTGGACTCACTGCCTAGATGCACAGGCTCCCGAGGTCAGCTAGGCCGGGCTCCCATTGCGAGGCTTCTCTGGGAGAGGAGCCTCCAAGCTCTTTCAGGTTGCTGGCCTAATCCAGTTTCTTGTAGTTGTAGATCTGAAGTCCTTGCTTCCTTGAGGCCACCAGTATTCCTTTTTTTTTTTTTTTTTTTTTTTT
>NW_012104254.1:8339819-8349279 GCF_000951045.1 Mandrillus leucophaeus
ATATAGCGTGGATCAGAGGAGAGCTATTTCCTGCCGAGAATGAACCTCACCACTGCATGTCTGCAGGCTGGTGCTGCTGTCTTGAATAGTGATTACCTTCTAAGCATTAGACCTCTGTCCTGAGGACCAGTGAGTTCCAAATCGCCTCATCAGATACCCCAGATTCCAGATCCTTGGTGTTGCTGGAACCCTGACCAGTCCTCGGCCTTTCTGGTTCCTGACTGCTGGCTGGCATGCGGACTTCCCTTCCCTAGGACTTCCCTTTGCTCTGTCCCACCTCTTGGGGCTCCCTGATTCTCCCGAGCCACCTTCCGTCAGTCCTGATCAGCTGCTTCTTCTACCCTAAACGTGACGGGCAACCTTCGAGGAGCTAAAGCGCTGTTTACACTCCTGCACTGGGCAGATGAAGTAAGGGCGGACATGAAATGTCAGCCCTGGCCGACCCCAGCTGCGGGCTGTGTCAGCTGGTTGTTTGCCCACTAGGTGGCGTCTGTGAAGCCTGAGGAGAGAATGAGGACTTTCATGTTAAAAACGCACAAAGGAAATGTTGTTTTGCTTTTCTTTTTCCTTTCTGTTTATTCCATTCACCACCATCACAGCCCCCACTAGTGTAAAAGTAACACCAAAACAAGGCGTCTTTCTAAGTCTCCCTCCCAGGGGGACTGCAAGCCTCTCTCTGACCCCCCTGACTAGAGTAAAACAAGAAGTCTGTGCTTTCCCCAGTTTGCCATTCGGTTGTAATTGGAGTCCACTGAGCACCAGTAAGTCTCACCTCCTCCCATCCCTTGCTTTCAGCTGGTTTTCTCCAAGACCCACAGGTAAGAAGTTAAGCCATCGATTTGTTTTTGTTTTCTTTCCTTCTTCTTTCTCCCTTTCTCGCTCTCTTTTTTCTTTCAAGTTTGCTCCGTTTTAAATTTACTTTGGAAGGAGGAGCAGTAGGAGAAGAAAATCTCTGCTATCAGTTAAGTGGGATTTAACACGGCCTATGCAGTGCACCAGTGTCTACGCAGGCGGAGGGCATGGTGTGGCCTAAGAAGTGAGAGGTTACAAGGATTTGCTCCGACAAAATAAAAACTAAAGCTATGCCTATCAAATACATTGCCATTTCCAGGGAATGCAAAGCAGTTTGTACTTTAAAAGTGAATTTTATTTATTTGTAGAGACAGGGTCTCTCTTTATTGCCCAGGCCAGTCTCAAACTCCTGGCTTCAAGCAATCCTCCTGCCCCAGTTTCCCAAAGTGCTGAGACTATAGGTGTGAGCCACAACACACAACCAAAAGTGAGTTTTTAGATCAGCCTGAACGGAGGAAAGAGATTGGAGTTTTGTCTCTGGTCTCCTTTTTCCCATCTTTCCCCAGGCCACATCTGCATGAAAGGAAAAACAGGATTACCACATTAGTAGTAAAAACCTATTTATTCAGGCTACCCCGTATGCATTCTCTGAGGAAACTCTAGGCCTGCTTTTCTGGTGATCTATTACATGGTATGGTGACTATAGTTAATAATAATGGATTGCATATTTCTAAATAGCTAAAAGAATGGAATTTAAATGTTTTACCACAAAGAAACAAAAAGTATTTGAAGTGTTGAATAAGTTAATTAGCCTGATTTGATCATTCCACAATGTACACATGTGTCAAAACATCACATTATATCCCATAAATATATGTAATTATTATTTGTCAATTAAAAAGAAAATAAAACTTAAAGAAACCAAAGCCCCAGGTAGGGATGCCGTGCCCTCAGGCACCACGAGAAATTCACCATTTCTTCCAGCCCTGCCGGGAGATATTCTCCAGCTCTTGCTGTGATGTGCCCAAGGTCCCCCTGGCTGCACAGGGGCCCAACATGGGAAGTGCTCTTCTAGGTCTGCAGGCCATGCTCCGTTGTTCACTTCACTAATGCCATACCCTGGCATCATGGAGTCATTGCCTTGATTGGACTCCACGGCATGTCCTTTCACTCCTTCCTTCCAGTGTGTAAGAACATAAGAAATCTAGTCAAAGTTCTTTGTCCTTCTCTGCTTATAAAATGGTTGAGTCTGCTTTGGGCCGTTTTCTTTGTTTTTGTTCTCTGAAGTTATCTGGGGGAAAATATTCACAATCCAGCTTGCTTTTCCCTAATAGGAAAGAGTAAGGCAGCTTGACTACTATCAGGAGAAAATAAGATCCTTGGTACTGGCCCAGCACGGCGGCCTACGCCTATAATCCCAGCACTTTGGGAGGCCAAGGTGAGAGGATCGCTTGAGCTCAGGACTTCCAGACCAGTCAGGGCAACACAGCGAAACCCTGTCTCTACAAACAATACAAAAAATTAGCTGGGTGTGGTGGTGTGTGCCTGTAGTCTCAGCTACTTGGGAGGCTGAGCAGAGAGGATCACTTGAGCCCGGGAGGCCAAGGCTGCAATGAACCATGATTGCACCACTGTACTCCAGCCTGGGCAACAGAGTGAGGCCCTGCCAAAGAAAAAAAAAAAGATACGGCCACGTGAGGTGGCTCATGTCTGTAATCCCAGCAGTTTGGGAGGCTGAGGCGGGCGAATCACCTGAGGTCGAGAGTTCAAGACCAGCCTGGCCAACACAGTGAAACACTGTCTCTACTAAAAATACAAAAATTAGTCAGGCGTGGTGGTGGATGCCTGTAATCCCAACTGCTCAGGAGGCTGAGGCAGGAGAATCGCTTGAACCTGGGAGGCAGAAGTTGCAGTGAGCTGAGATTGTGCCACTGCACTCCAGCCTAGGCGACAGAGCAAGACTCCGTGTCCCCCCGCCCCCCCCAAAGAAGATCCTTGGTGCTTATTCCGCCGTTATTGTAAATTAGTTGTAAACATTTTTGCACAGTCCTAACTGGTTGGGGTAAAACATGAACTGGTTTTGTTTGTCTTTGTCTCCTTTCCCAATTATTATCTCTTTCTCATTAGGTAGTGGACCACTTAGCAACACCACCAGCTTGGATTCCATAACTTCCTGAACACCCTTGATTATTAAAGATGTTCCAGCTTCTCAAAGCTGTCTATTTTCCCATCTTGTCAGGCTTGTGGCTCAAAGGAACTGCAGTGGTCGCGACAGGGCCACGAACTGCTCTGGTCCTCTCCTTTCCACCTTCCCTCAGAGTGGAAGGCCTGTATCACCTCTGGGATGCTGCCTCCTCTTCAGCCTCCAGGCTCTAGCTGCAGTGGGGTGTTGGGCCCCAACTCACAACCCTACCAAATCCCTTCTGTTCTTTCTGAGAAGGTGGTGGGGTTGGGGGACTGGTTCGAGGCTATGACTGGTGTTAGAAGGACCAGCTTGGCCAGGTGTGGTGGCTCACACCTGCAGTCCCAGCACTTTGGGAGATCAAGGCAGGCAAATCACCTGAGGTCAGGAGTTCGAGACCAGCCTGACCAACATGGTGAAACCCCATCTCTACTAAAAACACAAAAATTAGCCGGGCTTGGTGGCATGTACCTGCAGTCCCAGCTACTCAGGAGGCTAAGGCAGGAGAATCACTTGAACCCGGGAGACAGAGGTTGCAGTGACCCGAGATCGCACCACTGCACTCCAGCCTGGGCAACAGAGTGAGACTCCATCTCAAAAAAAAAAAAAAAGAAGGGCCAGCTCAATACCCACCCCACCCCGCCCAGTAAGCTGTGAGTGTGGTGAGCATCCCAGTGGTTGGCTGCTTTCTTTAGAATGTGGGGTACTTACTGCCTTTTTGTCTCCAGCATCGGACAAAATTGGTGCTTTTTGTCCAAGCACCAATTTTGGGGCAAACAGAAAATCCCACTCATTAACCTGCTACAGAGTAGAATGCCATCCCTCATGCCCCTCTTCTTTCCCCCCCACTGTGTTAGGCTGCCAGACCCCACCTCCATCATTGGGGATTACATTTCAAGGTGAGATTTGCAGGGAACAAACATCCAAACCATATCACCCACACACAGTTGCTTTGAGGGCTCACCAGAGGAACACCTGAGACTGGATAATTTATAAATAAAAAAGGTTTAACTGGCTCACAATTCTGCAGGCTATACAAGCATGGTGCCAATATCTGCTCTGCTTCTGGTGAGGCCTCAGGAAGCTTGTACAGCCTGCAGTACTGGTCTGGGGCTTCATGATCTCACCCCAGGAATCTCATCAGCCTGTCTAGGGTCAGGTGTCCATCCCTTTTGGCCAGAGGATTAGAATGCCTTCATTGACCACACTTGAGTTGGGTGACCACCTCTGGAATCAGAGGGTGAGCTCATCCCTTTACTTTCATTGGGAAAGAATGAAGAAAGAATATTTTCTCAAAGAAAAATGAGGGTGATATGACCAGAAGAAGAAACAATAGATGCCAGGCAGGCATAAAACACAAATGTCCGTTATGGAGAACAAGGGAACCAGGAATAGGAATTTTGAAGTGGTTTTATTGCAATATTAAAGCAACTTTGCATACCACATTTATTATAAAGAATTCCACTTTTCAGCCCAAAATATAGTGAGATTTTCTTTATAAATTTGCTTTATATCATTTGCTCAGATTAAAGGATTTAAGATTCTGGCAGGTACATTTTGATGCATGTATCTGGTATCCTTTAAGTGTAAGAGATAACAGAAGCCTCATAATGCCTAGAGGCAGAGCCCTGTGGTGTGACTGGAACATTTCCTGTTTCACAAAGTCTGTTTTATCTAAGAGTTACTGTTGCCATCCTCAAGGCAGCAAATCACCTGGATCACTGTGCTTTCAAACCAGCCTCAGAAATGATGCCCACGAAGCAGACAAAGGTAGAGAGCCCTTTCTAGAGAGGGGCTATTAATAGGCTTCAATAAGGAAAAGTTCAAACACATGCAGATCAGGAAAAAAGAAAATTACCCAAATGAAAGGTCTGAGATGTAAGAGAGAATCATGCACAAACGCAGTGGTAAATATATGGGCACATCAAGCAAAAATCAACCGAACAAAATTATAAATAATGTACAAATTGTGGGGTTAAAAGAAGAGAGACTTTGGATACTGGATACTGGATAGCATTGGCATGCTGGATACTGGATAGCATTACATCTGATCCTTGGGAAGAGGATCAGAGTAAAAGTATTTTAGATTCTTAGATGACTCATAAGGAGGATAAAATTATTAACTTTTGAAATGGTAAAATATTTATGCTATTGTGTCTAGGGTAACCAATGAAAAACAGACATAGAGAGTATAACTTATAAGCAGAGGGGAAAAATCAGAAAAACAAAAGAAACAAAAAGCAAACCTCAATGAATCCGAATTTTTTGACAAGCAGAGAAAAAAGAAGAACAGAAAAAGTGAAACAAACAGCACAAAATAAGATGATAGAATTAAATCAAAATATAGCAGTAATCTCAATCAATGAAGTGAATGACATCCTTCAGTTAAAAGACAAAGAGGGTCAGAAAAAGGTTCAGGCATGGTGGCTCACGTCTGTAATCCCAGCACTTTGGGAGGCTGAGGTGGGTGGATTGCTTGAGTTCAGGAGTTTGAGACCCTGCCTCTACAAAAAATACAAAAATTAACTGGGTGTGGTGGTACATGCTTGTGGTCCCAACTACTCAGGAGGCTGAGGCAGGAGGATCGCTTGAACCCAGGATCTGGAGGCTGCAGTGAGCCATGAGAATGGCATTGCACTCCAGCACGTGACAGAGCAAGACCCTGTCTCAAAAGAAACAAAAAAAAAAAAAAGAAAAAAGAAAAAAGAAATGATAAAATCTAGCTCTAGGCCATTTATACAACACAAACCTAAACCGTAAGGATACAGAAATATCCTTAAAAGAGAAGAAAATGTATATCAATTAGAGACTTTTCTAAAGAAATGCGGTATAGCTATATTAATATAAGACAAAGTATACTATTAGACAAAAAGGCAAAAAAATCCCACACCCAACACTGGTCACTACATAGTGATAAAAGCTTAAATCACCAGAAAAATATGAAAATGATAAACTTGTTTGTACCTAATAATAGAGCAAAAATTATCCAACTACAAGAGAAAATTGATAAATTCACTGTATTTATAATCAAATGATAACAAAATGTTATGTGGCAAGCCTTGTAGTATATAGTTAAAGGGATGCTTGTAGGGAAATATATATTCTGAATGCTTCCATTAGAAAAGAAGAAAAGCTCAAAATTAATGATCTATGTATACAACCTGAGAAGTTAGAAAGAGGAACAGCAGGCCATGCACGGTGGCCCACGCCTGTAATCCCAGCACTTTGGGAGGCCCAGGTGGGTGGATCACTTGAGGTCAGGAGTTCGAGACCAGCCTGGCCAACATGGTGAAACCCTGTCTCTACTAAAAATACAAAAATCAGCCGGACATGGTGGCAGGCACCTGTAATCCCAGCTACTCAGGAGGCTGAGGCAGGAGAATGGCGTGAACCCAGGAGGCGGAGGTTGCAGTGAGCCGAGATTGCACCACTGCACTCCGGCCTGTGTAACAGAGCAAGATTCTGTCTCAGAAAAGAAAAGAAAAGAAAAGAAAAGAAAAGAAAAGAAAAGAAATAAGAACAGCAGACGAAACTAAAAAAAATAAAACAAAAAAACCCAAAAAGTAGAGGGAAGGAAATAATAAAAACAGAAAGATAAATTAATGAAGTAAAAAACAATCATACAATTGAGAGTATTGACAAAGACAAACATTTTCTGAAAAGTTTAATGAAACTGACAAACGTCTGCTAAGATAAAGCAATAATGAAAGAAGACAGAAACTAACACTTAAGAAAAAATGGGGAATGTAACTACAGATAAAAACAGATTTTAAAAATAGGAGAATATTATAGACAACTTTATGCCAATAAATCTGAAAACTTAAAGTATGTGTAAATTCCTGGAAAAATACAACTCGCAAAAACTGACTCAAGGCATTGAAAATTTAGTTTATGAATAATGCCACATTAACACATGAAGAAGAAAGACATGATTATCTCAACCAATGCAGAAAAAGTTGATGAAATTAAACATTTATTTACTATAGAAACTGAAAATAAAGAGAAATGTCATTAACATGTTAAAGGGCATCTACAAAAAAACTAAAGGAAATGTGAAATCAAATGGTGACTGTGTGAAAGCATTCCCTCTGATATCAGGAATCAGGTAAGGATGCCTGCTACTAACAATTCTTTTGAATGCTGTACTGGATATCCTGGACTGTGTAGTATATCAAGGAAAAGCAAAATAAAAGACATAAGAATCAGAAATGAATAAGCAAAATTGCCATTATTCATAGATGGTATATTTGTCTGTTTGGAAAGCATTAAAGAAACAAATTATTTGTGTTTCAGCAAGTTTTCTGGATATAAAATCATCAACCGAAAGGCAATTACATTTTTTTGTTGCTGTTGTTCTTTTTAATTGCTTTCCTTCTTTTTTTTTTTTTTTTTTTTAAAATCCCTCATTGGAAGGAAATTACATTCTATACACTGGCAACAGTTAGAAAATGTAATTTTTAAGAGATGCCATTAAAAATAACAACAATATAAAGCACCCAGGAATAAATCTATCAAAAGTTTTGCATGGACGGGGTGAGGTGGCATACGTCTGTAATCTCAGCACTTTGGGAGGCTAAGGCAGGCAGATTTCTTGAGCTCAGGAGTTTGAGACTAGCCTGGGTGACATAGCAAAACACCATCTCCACCAAAATACAAAACGTTAGCTGGGCATGGTGGCGTGTGCCTGTAGTCCCAGCTACTTGGGAGGCTGTGGTGGGAGGATCACTTGAGCCCAGGAGGTCGAGGCTGCATTGAGCTGAGATCATGCCACTGCACTCCAGCCTGGGTGACAGAGTGAGACTCCATCTCAAAGATTAAAAAAAAAAAAAAGTTGTCCATGACTGTTGTGAAACTTTATTGAACTACATTAAAGATGACCTAGGTAAGTGGAAGTATATACTATACTCACGGCTACTATATTCAATATTAAAAAGATGTTAGTGTTCTTCAGTTGATCCACAGATTCAATGAAATTTCAATAAAAATGTCAATAGGAATTTTTTAGAAACTTGATGAATTGGATCTAAATTCATATGGAAGATTGAGGAGCTAATAATAGCCCTTTCAGTCTCAAAAAAGAACCAAATACAAAAATCAATTCAAGGTGGATTAAAGACTTAAATGTGAAAGGCATAAAACCTTAAAACTTAAAAGCCAATATATGGGAATGTCTTTATGACTTTGGGATAGGGAAGAATTTCTTAAAGAAGACATACAAGAAAAGCAGAAACAATGAAAGTAATTGATAAATGTACCACATTAAATTTAAGAACTTATGTTTTCAGAAAAGATCATTAACTGAGTAAAAAAGTAGCCCCGAATTAGAAGAAGACATTTGCCAAACATAATTAAAAAGAATTAGGATTTGGAATATATAAAGAATACCTAAAGAATCAAAAGAAAAAGACAAACAATTGAAAATTTGACAAAAGGCATGATTTAGGCATTTTATAGAAGACAGAACACAAATGATTCATAATAATGTGAAAAGATGCTCAACCTCATTTGTAATCGGAGAGACAAATTAAATTTATAATTAGATACTATTTCATACTGGGCAGACTGGCAAAAATCTTAGGCCAACTGATGGTGAAGTTATGGAACAGTGTGCACGGCTGCTTGAAGTGCAACTTGGTATGACCGCTTTACTCAGTAAAGTTCAATAAATACCTTGTGACCCAGCAATTTCACTTCTTGGTCTAAACCTTAGAAAAACTTTTGTACATGGACCCCGGAAAACAAGTACTAGAATGCTCATAGCAACGTTATCTCTAAAGGCAAAACTGGAAAAATTCATATATTCACCCCCAATAGAATGGATAATCCTTCTGGAGTATGTTCATACACTGTAATAGCATTGCAGTTATAAAAATGAATGAATTACAGCTGGAGCCATTGTCAAAGGTGACTCTCAAAACCATGAGGCTTCTACATGAGACTGTGTTTGCAGGGTGTGCCAATGGGTTGAGTAGGCGCTGAAGTCTATTCCAGCTCCACTGGCACATGGATGCTTGGCTATCAAGGAAGGGGTTTCTTTTTTTTTATTTTAAACTGCACAAGGTCTCCCTACAGGTTAGCTCTGGACAAACAAAATCATAATGTTGACTAGAAAGACAAGTCACAGAAGTATACAAATTCTGTATTATTCTGTTTACATAAAGTGCAAAATCAGGTAAGACAAAACAATAAGGATGCATGTGTATGTGGTGAAACTATATAGAAAAATAAGAGAGTGAGTAACACAAAATTCAGAATAGTGATCACTTCTTAGGGAGTGGGGAGCCCCAATTAGGGAAGGTTCATGACGGGGTTGGAGAGTGCTAAGGTCATGATAATAATAATGTTCTATATCTTAGGCTAAGTAGTGGGTACTCAAATATAATGTCACCACCCTTTGTCCTATGCATGTATGTCTAATAAAGCCCTTCTTGGCCAGGCACAGTGGCTTATGCCTGTAATTCCAGCACTTTGGGAGGCCGAGGTGAA
>NW_012104254.1:8349674-8358255 GCF_000951045.1 Mandrillus leucophaeus
TATGTTGCCCAGACTGGCCTTTAACTCCTGGACTCAAGCAGTCTTTCCACTTTGGCCTTCCAAAGTGCTGGGATCACAGACGTGAGTCACTGCATCTGGCCAGTAACTGATTTTAAATAAAAGGCATCCCAGTCAAATGTACTACTTGGAGAAGAAAGGATCCCAACCACAAGGTCTGGACAGTGTAGACTGCCAGGGGCCCAGGCCTGAGGGTCTGAGTCCTAAGTGGTTGCAGGAGGATAAACCTTTACTGCCTCCTGTGCAGTGAGCTGGGAGGACCCCAGAGGGATCCTTCAAAAGTGCTTCATGAAAAAGCAAATTAAAACCACAAGATAATACTTTCAGAATGGCCAGCATGGGGGAGAAAATGACAGTACCAAGTGTCAGCAAGAATATGGAGCAACTGGAATATTTGTGCATTGCTGGTGAGAATGCAAAATGGTACAGCCACTTTGGAAAATAGTTTAGCAGTTTCTAATAAAATTAAACGTATTATTAATGTTATCTTGCAATCCTACACATAGGTATTTACCTAAGTTAAATGAAATCTATGTTCACACAAAAATCTGCACACTAATGTTTCCAGTAGCTTTATTCTAATTGCCAAAAAACTGGAAACAACAGAGATTTCCCTCTACTAAGGGATGGATAAACAGAGTATGGTACATCTATGCAAATGGAATACTATGCAGTAGTGAAAAGGAATGAACACTGATATAGAGATAACATGGATGAATTTCAACTGCACTACGTTAAGCAAAAGAAACCAGATTTAAAAAAGACTACATATTATATGATTCCATTTACATGGTGGGAAAGGCAAAAGTCTAGGGACAGAACACAAAGCAGAGGTTGCCAAGGGCTGAGTAGGAGAGATGTTCAATAAAAAGGGGGATGGGGAATTCACTGGAATGATAAACCTGTTGTAGACCTTGATCACGATGATAGTTACTAATACATGACTGAATGGGGTTGTCAAAATCCACAGAAAACTATACACAGTACACTACAAAGAATTTTATTGTATCTAAATTTTACCTTAATTTTAAAAATCCTCATTCACTCCAGAAAATTTCTCAAAACAAAAAAAAAACCACTCAAAAAACAAAAACTCATGTTCCGGGGACCTTGATGCCCAATGACAATTTCATAGCCATGTAAAATTTTACCTTTTTCACTTTAACCCTTTCTCTCGCTAGGCCTGACCCTGAATGAGGAAGCACAGGAGCTAGGGAGATAAGTAGAAAGACGAAGAAAAAAGGTGACCTCATCCACCATCAGCCTTGCTCTCTGCCACTGTAGGCTTGCAGCTGAAGCAGTGCCAGATCGGGGGGAGGGAGGAGAAACTCTATATCATATAAAAATTGAAACTTTGCTTATTACATCAAGCTGGATCCTCAGTTGCAAAAATGAGACTGTTGGTGTACCCAAGAGGCCAGAAAAGCTATGGGATTGGCCTAAATTCAAATAGGGGCATGGAAAAAATCAGCTCCCAGAGGGGTTTTAAAGAAACAGTGAGAGAAAGAGTAAGTTGCTTTATGATCACTCCCTATAGAGTCGTTTAATACAATGGTTACATGCAATCAGCGTGCTAATTACAAAGGACTCTTCTCTAATCCCTACCTGTGCTAAATAGAGAGCTTCTTGTATTCCAAATGAGTGAGATTGTATTAATATAGCTGAATAGAATATTGTAGAAAATGGGCCGGGCGCAGTGGCTCACGCCTGTAATCCCAGCACTTTGGGAGGCTGAGGTGGGCAGATCACAAGGTCAAGAGATCGAGACCATCCTGGCCAACATGGGGAAACCCTGGCTCTACTAAAAATACAAAAATTAGCTGGGTGTGATGGAGCATGCCTGTAATCCCAGCTACTCAGTAGACTGAGGCAGGAGAATCGCTTGAACCAGGGAGGCGGAGGTTGCAGTGAGCCAAGATGGCGCCACTGCTCCAGCCTGGTGACAGAGCGAGATTCCGTCTCTCTCTCTCACACACACACACACACACACACACACACACAAAGAATATTGTAGAAAATGGGTCCCATATCCTAATGATCTAGCACCAAAATATATTTCCCTAGGAAGTGAATTGGGACCACTCTACAAGCATAAAGCAGCAGGAACTTATGCTTCTGTGATCTTAGAGGCATTCACTTAGCACAGACACCTAGTGATATAAGGTGCCCACTAGAAGGAATGCTTGTCTTTTGTTGAATGACTGAATGAATGTAATTCCAAGATGCAAGTAGGAAAAGGAGAAACAGGGATGGCTTTTCTTGCTCAAGGCTTGAACTGCACATTGAATTAATTATAATCATAATGATTTTATTGATTGATTGAGACAGGGTCTCACTCTGTCACCCAGGCTGGAGTGCAGTGGCACAATTTCAGCTCACTGCAGCCTTGATCTCCCAGGCTCAAGTGATCCTTGCACCTCAGGCTCCCAAGTAGCTGGGACTACAGGTGTGCATCACCACAGCCGGCTAATTTTTATATTTTTTGCAGAGACAGGGTTTCGCCATGTTGTGCAGGCTGGTCTCGAACTCCTGAGCTCAAGTGATCTGCCTGCCTCAGCCTCCCAAAGTGCTAGGATTACAGGTGTGCACCACCATAATGATTTTATAGATGAGGAGCTTCAGAGCCTGTGACAGTGGATCGAGTCTCCTTCAGCTTAATCAGGGTACTGAGCATCACCTAAAGTCAGCCAATAGAAAGCAGATGGGCTATGGGCAACCCAAGGAACTATAATTAGAAACATCTCTGTATGAAACACAAACTAGAAGAAAATTTTGTTCAAATTCTCCATGGAGAATATTTTTATTTATTTATGTTCTTCTTGCATACTCTAAAACGCACAGTGTGAATTGCCCTTCTTCAAAAACAGTTGTGAGCCTGGTCACTTTATCTGAGATCTTCAGAAGGTCTTCGGAAATGTTGCCTTAGGTTTCAGCTAAGCGAGTCACAGAGATTGGTCATCAGCTACTACAAAATTACAGGAGATCTAGTTATTATCCAACAATTACTAGAAAAGCATTGAGAACACCAGACGTACAGCCAGACAGAGAGGGTAAGAGAAGAGCAGATGCTATTTAAGTAACAGGATTTCCATATATATGACTCTATGTACAGTCTTAGAATTCTTTTACAGACAGTAAAATGCTTAAATCATTATTTTAAGGGCACTCTAATATAAATACAAGTCTCACTAATTTTAATCTTTTCTCTTTGGCTCACAAATGCACGAAAATACCATAAACGTTTTCAGAACTTACTTCATTAATATATAAATAAGATACATTACAAATGGGAAGAAAATACAAGACACCTCTTTAACATGGTACATCTCTGAATATAAATAAGCAAATATTTCATTGACCTACAATTAAACAATCATTGAAATCATGACACATAATCTCCCCCTCCCGCCACCAAGGTCAGACAACAGTAATTTACACAATCTACACAAATTAATCCCTAAAAATACAGCCATAGTACAACAATGACTCTGCTACTATTTTCCCTTAACAGAATGCTAATGGGGAGGGTGTGACTTGTCATCTGGTGGTGGTTTTTCTCATCCATCAGCACTTCAGGTGGAGAAACGCTGACAGTGAGGTCAATTCTCACCAACAGCATTTCCCTTGGCCCCTAGGACATGGCGTTTTGAAAAACAGCTTTCCTGGAGTTATTGGACAAGCTGGTTGGCAGCATGTTTAGCTCCTCGGTAACTGCTGAAGGTAAGGTGAATTCTCTTGGAGCGGGAAACATGCTGTGGTCTATTACTAAGCCACACTCACTATACATGTATATATAGAGAGAGGTATGTATAACTGTACATATATACTCTGTTCCTAATGTGCAACTTTTTTAAAAAGAACACTATTTCCTGCTAACTAAACAAACAAGCTTTAAGTAATGTTTTAACAATATTCTTCAAGATATTATGTTTTCCCTCAATGAAATGGCCTATGTGTTTCAGCAACATAAAGAGGTTTGTTCTGGAGTGCCAGAGGGAAAAGGCATTCCCAGAAACTCATGTTCTGCGAAGGGTGATTACAGATCCTGGCCCAGTCTTTCTATCTCTTCAATGAGGAAGTCAATGTCAGACTGGGTAGCGGCTGGGTTAGAGATGACCATCCGGAAGAAGTTGGCCTTGTCCCCCTGGGGCTGGTAGCCAACCATGGTCGTGCCTGACTCCATCATCAGGGCTTTGATTTTTGGAGCCACCTTGTGATGGAAAACACAAAACAAAACTCAAGATTGATATTAATACCCTCTCTTTTTAACAATTGGACCCAACTTGCATTTTACTATTTGTGTTTACAATGACATAAAAGCAAAGAAATATTTCATATCCAGGAATCTTTGGGGGCTAATATCAAATGACTACCTGGTCACGGGTTCCCTCAGAAAGTACCGTGCAACTGAATTTTGAAAGTCAGTCATGGAACAATGATAGTAAAATAAAAAATGAAGACAAAACCAAAAAACTCTTATAGACAACACCACAAATTCAGGGTTTTGCATAACTCAGAGCCCAGGATACTGCCTGGCACATAGATTGTGTTTAACAAATATTTGTTAAATGGTTGGATGGATTAAATGTTATATAAATTAAATATAATCTTAAGAACCCTGGATAAGATATAAACTGGATATAGAAAACAGCTAGGATGAATCAGCATTACAGTTTGCTTGAACTTAAAAGGTTATTGTAACAGACACAGTTTAATCTAGAACGTCCCTAGGAATATGCACATTATTTCCTTATCCTGCGTAGGGCTCCTTTAATGAAGAACATCAACCAAGGACAAGGAGACAAGATGCATCCTTTAAAAGTTCCTGTGGTAACCACAGTAAGGGGGTGATGCAGGCTCAAGAGGAATATAACAAGATGGCTCTCCACCACTCCATTACTAGAAACCCATGCCAAGGCTTTATTTTTTATATTTCCCCCACTAGAAAGGCACATTGGAATGAGGATATCCTGACCAGCCAGAGAAATTGCAGACGATTAGATGAAACAAAAAGCGAGTCTATACCTTGTGTAGCTTTTCCCGTCGTTGAGGGCTGTCTGGCACACCCCTGAGGCTTTGTGGAATATACCAAAAACAGACGTTTGTGTGCTCAGGCTGCAGAGATTTTAACAGACAAACAAACAAAGAAAATTATGATAACTTGAGAGAAAACTGTTCCCAAACCAATATGCATCCTTGGTGGAAGTCTCTTAGACCAAAGAAAGAGGTTGAATGTTCATCTCAAAGGCAATGTTACTTCCACACTAGGGAGAACAATGCCTCATTTATCCAATCATATCTGGCAAGAGAGCTGTTCCCTACAACCAATTTTCTAGGTAACTAAGGTTACCAACTTTAAACATTAAAATGTTACAAATAATTACATTTGGGCAATTTTTTAAAAAAGGTATCCATCTGTCCATCTTGTCATATAGAAGATACTTGAAACATAGTTTATGGATGCTGAATATTTTATTTAGTTTATTATATTGATACTGAATCTTTTCTTGATGAATCAGGACTATCATAATAAACATTAAGACTGGTTATATCAATTAATAGAATTGCTCCTAAAAAAAACCCCCAAAGACTGCTTCTACAGCATAAGGTAAGGCCTGCTGAGATGCCTCAAACTGTTTAGTGTCCCTCCTGTAAAGATTCCGTGCTTTTTGAGTTCTGTGTCTTCTTGCTATAGTTTTAAAGTTTTCTTCCTAGTTGCTGTTTGCCATTACTGTGCCTGTCTCTAATTGATTTGAGATATCACATTTGTTGTTTTTAATCTGCTATTAAGAGTGTTTAAAGTAGTACATAAATGATCAGAGCAGTGTCATTGATTTTAAACTGCCCGGGGCTCTTTTTTGTTCATTTGGTGATTCACATGTGTTCCTAGTAGTTTAGGTTGCCTGATAAATAGAATAATGTTGACTGTAGGCAGTGTTATATTATACTGGCTTATAAGTGGATTTTCTTTTATTCAACACTGGCTCCTATTCCATCTTTCTTTATTCAAGTGTGAGCTCCATTGGGTCAAAGAAAGTATCTGTTTTGTTCAATACTCTAGAATCTAGGTCCTAGCAGGAGGCCTGGCACATAGTGGATACTCAGTAAACTCTGACAGATACTTTACTGTGTGCAGTATGCACATGAACTCAGGGCAGAGACAATTTTATCTTGCTCTCCTCCTTATGAATCTATGTTAAGTAGAACCTCATTTTAGAACAAGTCTTGGGAGGTAAGAATATACCCACCCTATAAGCTTCTTGGAAATGAAAACCACTTTATCATTTTTTAAAATTTCTAAGTTATATATTTTTTTCTTATAGAGACAGGGTCTTGCTATGTTGCCCAGGCTAGTCTTGAACTCCTGGACTCAAGCAATCTTCCTGCCTTGGCCTCCCGAAATGCTGGGATTACAGGTGTGAGCCACCATGCCCAGCCTGAAAAACACTTTGTCATAAAGGTTCAACACAAAACAAACTCAAGAATGATGAAGGATTCAGACCTGTCAAGGAAAGACCTCTTGTCTGCCCAAAGCTGGCCAAGAACAACACAGTTTTAAACGACATAAAGGAAAAAGTTGTCCCAGTGCTACCAGAAGAAAAGTTCACAGACATGGTAGGAATTAAAGAGAGGAATTAAGAGTGTATAAGAATAAAAATTTTGAAGCAGTTTCTGACAATTTGGGAAAATCCAGCTTCAGGAACTTCCCTCAATACCTTTTCTGGAAATACTGTGTACCTGGTCCAGGATGACTACCTACCTCACCATCGAAAACCATCTCAAATTCTTCTCTGTTTTTAATCTTGGCATAGAGGTATTCAGCCAGTTCCAGGCATTTGTTGATCTGGTTTTCAAATCCCACTGTGCCCTGTTTTAAAGAGAAAAGTCATGTTTGTGGTTGCGTTTCCCTGTGATGAGCATTTGAGAAGGCTAGGCCGTCCCTGTCTATGGGAAATATACAAAAAAGTATTTTTGGAGATGGTTAGGAAGAACAATCTAATCAAATATGTACAGCTTTTTCACAGATGTGCATGGAATAAATGATGTGTGCCCACTTCCTCTTTGAAAGGCACTCCGGTCTTTGGGTAGTTATTCTCAACTGGACCTATGCCTGATTCTGGTTTGCTTTAGGATGGTGCTACTCAAAGTGTCATCTATGAACTGAGGCCACTCCACAACTGTAACCGATCTACAATCAAATGAGTGTAGAAATTGAGATTAAGCACAGGAAACTTTTATAGCACTTGGACAAAGGGATTTTGTCTATTGACTCTAATAAAAAATAGTGGCTTGTTCCTTGTATGTTTTTAAACTTCATTTTTTCTAACAATTCATCTTTAGGGTACTGGTCCATGATAGGTGAAAAAAAAAAAAAATAACTGGTTCTTCAGCATAGAAACTTCAAAAGATACTGCTGTAGAACTCATCTTCCCCAGCAGTAAGTCCTTGTGAAACATGTCCCATGCCCTCTCAGGCAGGCTACCTTCCACATAACAATGTTATACCTTTTAGGTGACAGGCAGGCAGGCAGATGGGGAAGCCATTGGTCTCAGTATATGCCCCGAGATTGCAATAGTTACAACTATTGACAAACTGATTGAGCATGAGTTTCAAAAGCCAGCACAGCTGATTAATAACAGCAGTATGAGGGTTGTTGAGTGGGTCGGTGTTAACAAGGAGAGCAGATGCACAAGGCTGGCTGTGGATTGCTAATGGGCCTGAGCGAAGTCCAGCACTGACAAAGCATCAGCCTCTCCAGGTAGTGTCACTGCTGACTGTACACCCTAGTCAGTCTACTTAGGAATGAAGCCTGCACCAGGGTCCCATTTCAGCAACCAATCACTATGGAAAAAACCTCCAGCAGATGGTTCAAGAGGTTATTGTTAGAAATGAAAAAGAAGACACAAATTACTGAAACAGACTATGTGATCATTATATTTCAAAATGACAGGACTCCTTTTTTTGTTGTTGCTATTTATGGTTTTTTTTGTTTTTTTTTTTTTTTGAGATGGGGTCTCACTCTGTTGCCCAGGCTGGAGTGCAGTGACATGATCTCGGCTTACTGCAATCTCTGCCTCCTGGGCTCAAGTGATCCTCCCACCTCAGCCTCCTAAGTAGCTGGGACCACAGGCATGCACCATCACACCTGACTAACTTTTGTATTTTTTGTAGAGATGGGGTCTCACTTTGTTGTCCAGATGGGTCTTGAACTCCTGAGCTCAAATGATCTTTGCCTGCCTTCGCCTCCCAAAGTGCTGGGATTACGTGCATGAGCCACTGTGCTCAGCCTATGGCTATTTATATGTTTACAATTCCTATGATTACTTTTTAATAGAAATCAAATTCAGACTATTTCTATATTAAGTCAAAACAGAGCTGGGTGTGGTGGCTCATGCCTATAATCCCAGCACTTAGGGAGGCCGAGGCAGGTGGATCACTTGAGGTCAGGAGTTCAAGTCTAGCCTGGCCAACATGGTAAAGCCCTGTCTCTAGTAAAAATATAAAATTAGCCGGCCGGGCGCGGTGGCTCAAGCCTGTAATCCCAGCACTTTGGGAGGCCGAG
>NW_012104254.1:8359271-8365137 GCF_000951045.1 Mandrillus leucophaeus
AATTCAAGGTTCTACTCAGAATAATGCAGTAATTTTATTTTTTTAATCTCTTTCTCTACGCCTGCACTAAATAATTCCATCATCCCCAAGGATTGCTGTGGAAATCCTTATCTTGGCATAAGTTTTAGTTGTTCTAAGAAGACTTCATAATAGTTCAAATTGAAGAGACTGAACGAAAGGAGAGAGAATTCACATAAGGAATAATTTCATTCACAAAGAAAACACAGTTAATTCAATTATCTAGATATTGATTCCACATATAGTGAATTATCTGTGATATATCTTTGCCCCTCTTTTGCCAGCCAGTCTCTGCAAATTACATTTCTGCTCTATTTTCTGAATTATTCCCTTCATACCTTTGCTTTCCACATCAGCCAGAACTTGAAGATATCCACGTGGCGGCCACACTGAATTGCCTTGTCCCCGGTGTCGTAGGAGACATCATACTGCTTGTCTGGTTGGAAGAGGTATCCTGCACACATCTGGTTGCATCCTTGGAGTATACCCTATCATGCAAATCAAGATGGGTGCATCTGCATTTATAGATCAGAGATGTGGGTGGCTTTAAAACCAGGCTGGCTTGGAAGGAGAGGCTTGGGGACATATGCAATCTTTCTTCTGATGTCTTTATGAGGCCTTACGCTTGTTCTGATGACCTTTTCTAAAATCACTCTTGGAAAACTTGCCATCCCTTTTTCTCTGACTCTCTGATTAGAAAGTGATTTTTCCGTCTCAGATGCCATCCTTCTAAGGGGAAATGTGTGTGGATGTCTGGGATTGTTTCAAGATTGGGAAGTGCTATGGCATTCGGGGGCCGGGGTTAGAGATAGAAACTTCCTCAGTGGGAGGGATAGTTTCATGCTGTGAAGAATTTTTCTCTCCAAAAGCACTCTGGCAAAAGTCTTCCAACCTTTCCAGGACCTGCTATGACATGAACATGGATTCTGCGTATGAGTGGACTAAAGAGGCTGTGCAGATTCTGGCTCCTACAGGCTGGAGGCAGACTTTTTGGAATTCTTCTGTGTGCAGAAGTTTTACGGGAGCAACAATGCCTTGGAGGGCAGGGCCCTATTATTAGGCATGTGAAGAAGGGAATATGAGGCTCAACCATTTACAGCAGCTTTTGGGGCAACATTCCTTGTGGCCCTAAGTTGGTATTTGTAGTTGTTGTTCTGTCTCATTTATTTCAGTTCTTGGGACCACACATGCATGCTAAGAACTCCGAGTATGCTCCAGTGAGTGCTTTTAGTCCTCACTGAGGACAAAACTGATTGGATGCCTCACCTAACTGCTCTCACTTTTTTTGTACAAATATGAAGGAATACTCAATTAAATAATTCCCTTAAAGGTTCAGTTGCTGACAGACCCTGAGTACTGATCAAGGAAGAAGTGCAGTAGCCAGCAAGAGCCAAGAGAAGAAACCAGGTTAGCTGCAAGGGCAGGAAAGGACAGCAGCAGCAGTCTCTCAATGGGGCTGCCAATCTCGTGAGTCAGCCAACAAGTACTGCAAAGAGACCCCACGTGTGTCTCTTTTCGTGCTTTCTAAAGAATGTATGGGCTCCAGCATAGTTTTGGAGGGAGTACAGACCTTTTCTTTGACGAGAATGGCAGAGCACTGCAACAGCACACCCATCATCTTGTGAGGGTTCCAGGTGACTGAGTTGGCCCTGAAAGAAGCACATGAGACTTCAAGAAGGTGCAGGAGTCAGAAGGAGGCAACTGTTCTCTTGAGGAAAACACCACCCATCCCAATTCAAGTCAGTAAATATTATTCATGCCTATCCTCCTGAATTGACTAATCAAGTAGTAAACAAATGTTTTGCAGGCAGTCTCGAAGCATTACATTGCGGACTGCATCTTAGAAGTAACTGCTATTAACAATAGCTAACATTTATGAATAACTTATATGTCTTATTGTTTTGAGAGCTTTCAGGTATTACATCAATATGGTATCATGGTTAAGAACTCAGGCTTTGGAGCCAAACTGTCTAAGTCTGAGTCCTGGCTCTGACATTTGTTAGCTTGGGCACATTATATAACTCTTATGTGCCTCAGTTTCTGTTAAATGGGAAGTGTGTGTACCTCACAGAATTGAATAAAGGACAAAATAACTTAAAAAATGTAAAATGCTTATAAGAGTGCCTGGCACACATAATTCTCACCACAACCCTATAATGTAGGTACAGTTATTATATATATTTTAGATGGGGAAGCTAACATGCAGAAAGGTTAAATATATTACCCAAAGTCACAGAGTTGGGAAGTGTTGGAGCCAGGATTCAAGTCCAAGGCCTCTAACTGCACAGCCATTGTTCATAACCATCCACTATACTGCTTCTCTCTAGGAGACACAGTGGCTTCTTTCTGCCTTTCTCATTTATAGGCTGGTGATGCTGACCTACCCACTTACCGGGCAGTATCAAGAGTGGTACCTAAAAGCAAGGCTCGACTGGACTAGTCTAGACTCTGACTGCCTAGCAGCATTATTTAAATGCTAAATGAGTGATTTTGCCAGTTTGGGCTGCAATGATAGCTTAACAAGCATGGTCTCCTAGCAACTGCATCATTCTGTCAGACATAATTAGATGGTTAAGGAGCACACTAGCTAGGGCATTACAGAAACAACTAAGTCTAATGTATGATGATTAAAACATGGGTAACTTGCTTGATTGGTTTGCAGACTCCTTCTCAAAGGCCTGGCCCATAGCTAGGTGCTGCATTTTAATACCTGTGAAGGATCTTTTCCCCTAGATAGAGCAAGTGGCTCAGAATCATCCTGCCTCTGCTCTCCCTAGAGCTAAACCCTTGCCGTGAACTTTCAACCTCTTCATCCTGCTTAGGTCCTTTAACTAAAGGACCTAACAAAATAATTTAGTGCATATGTGCATTGTGTTTCAAGGCAAAGAGAGGAAGGTCTGAAGATCTTTTCCCTTCAGTGTATAATAAAACCTTTGTGAAAGAGACCTGTGAAAAATTCCAAGGAAAGTTAACTAAGTGCTTAGCTCACTAAAAAGCATCAGTGTGAGGTCATATTTAAATGGTAGTGAATTTAATCAAATTTCTCGTTGCTATCATTTACCAAGTTGTTAAAAAATTATATTTAGGTCTCATAAAATGTCTTAAATGGTTTTCTGCATATCCTAAAGGTCTGAAGTGATTCTTTGCTGCTACAAAAGGAAAGTAATAAGACATAATATGAATTCAATTTCCTTTAGAAGACGTATGTGATTTAAAATGTTAGAAAAGAAAAAGTCTAGTGTGAAATGTTTTAAGTTTTCCTAGACTCAAAGACAGAAAATTAAAATTGTCTGAGAAATCTAAAGTTAAGTTGGCCTGGCTCATCCAGAGTTCTTTTTTTTTTTCTTTTTTTGAGACAGAGTCTCGTTCTGTCGCCCAGGCTGGAGTGCAGTGGCATGATCTCTGTTCACTGAAACCTCTGCCTCCCAGGTTCTAGTGATTCCCCAGCCTCAGCTTCCTGCGTAGCTAGAATTACAGGTGTGTACCACCACGCCTACTAATTTTTGTATTTTTAGTAGAGACAGGATTTCACCATGTTGGCCAGGCTGGTCCTGAACTCCTGACCTCAAGTGATCTGCCCTCCTTGGCCTACCAAAGTGCAGGGATTACAGGGTACTACACCTGGCCCAAATTTTTTACATTATCCTCTGAGTTATGAGGTTGTCCACTTGACAGAGCCGGTCTCACCCACGTTGACAATGGTCTTTCAAAACTGAGACAAAAGTTTGGGGAGGCACAGTAGAGGTAACAAAAGCCAGAGTCCTGGCTGTGGGAGGAGCCCTGGGCGTGCTCTCCCTGCCTGCTCCATGTTCGCCTCTCCCTCCTTAGTCTGCTTCTACCTCTCCCACCTTGCTCCAGCCCCACTGGCCTCTTTGATGATCCTCCCACTTGCCAAGAACAGTCCTGCCTCAGGGCCTTTGTACTTGCCACTCGTACTGCCTAGAATACTCTTCCACATATCCTTGTTTCCTGTCTCCCTTTATCGCAGTATCTGCTGATATGTTACCTCCTCAGAAAGGCCTCTGACTACCCTGTCTGAAACAGCATGCCTTGTCACTCACTGTTACCTAACCCTGTTTTATTTTTCTTTACTATGAGACAGATTAAATATTTGTTATGAACATCTAGCCTACTGGAATGTAAACTTCAGGAGGGCAAATCTCTTAGTTGATAACACCTTTCATATACTGCCTTATTTTTCTGCATTTATCAGATATGCATTTTTATTAGAAAAGCACCATAGGTGGCTAGAAGACAGGTAACTGAATATTCACATCCACCCCTACCTGGCTCATGATGGGTGCTCAGTAAATATATGCGGAATGAATCAATGAATCATTTTGACTTTGTTATGGATCAACACTTAGGAGTCAGGACAAAATCATATTTGGCCTAGAACATCCACTGAATTTGAACAGTTAAAAAAGAAACTAAGTTAGGAGCTGAGTGTCCTGCCCTTTCTGGAAGTAAGCTTAATGAGGAAGAAGAGGAAAGTGAACCAGTGGCCCTTCCTGTGTCCTTGGCAAACTCTGATGGCCTCCAATTCCCCTCACTGGTTAGTCTCTCTCTTCTCCTACCTGTGTACCTGCAATTGCCTCCTGTTACACTTATGACATTGTGTTCTAACTACTTGTTTACTTGTCTTTCTGATTGATTGATTGATTGATTGTTATTAGAGACAGGGTCTCACTATGTTGCCCAGGCTGGTCTCGAACTCTTGGGCTTAAACAATCCTCTCACTTCAGCCTCTTAAAGTGTTGGGATTACAGGCGTGAGCCACCACACCTGGCGTGTCTTTCTCTCTTTCTAAATTGTGAATTCCTTCAGGACTCCTTTGACTGGGAAATAAATCATCCAATAAATGCTCAACAAATGCCTGCTGAACTAAAGTGAATTTAGACCGAAATACGATGCAGGGGATCAGGGCAAGGCAGTGCAGGCTGACATCAGAGCATGTCTGTTTGATGTGCTGGGTGGAAGGAGGCCTGGCAAGTTCTGGCCCATACCTTTCTATGCCATTGAGTTTATGGCGGTGCTTCCTGGACATGAGCAGCCCACCTCCCCAGGCAGCCTGTGGGGACAGAGAAAGGAGAGGAAGAGGGGAGCAGTGACATTTAAGAATCTAAAACTAGTCATTTTTCACTTCTAGTAAAACATGAGCAAGAAAGTACAAGGTGAAAAACATAAGTTTCTCTGAAAAGTTCAGCCCACACTGATTGTTCAGTCAGTTGTGATTCTTCATTGCTTGTCATTTCTTTTTCAAAGTTCCTCTGGAGTGTAGCTGCACAAGTGATACAGCTAGGCGAGGTCTGAGCCTGAGGAGCCTGAGGTGCCTGTTCTGCCAAGACCCAAAGGTCCAATGGCCTAATAGCCCAATGTGCTGTGGAAAGCCAACACAGTGAATCCCCCTCCGGGTGGCTCTGGAAGCTGCCCAAAAAACTGAGGCCTGCTGTCTGGTTCTTCCCAGAGTAGAATTCTAACAGCTCCTGAAAAACTCAAAAAGCAGCAGTTCCTGCTGGGATTGGAGGTCTCACAACAGCTTATATAACAAGAAGACATTTTTGTGGGTACCATGATGCATGTTTACTGAATAATTGGGATGCCACATGATACACAGCCTTTGTTAGTCATTAGTTCAGTGGCAAGGCAGATTATCCTACTAGCCAATTGTGTGAAGTTAAATCCCTAAGAAAATGTGCAGAGAAAGAAAAAAAAAATACACCCAGTCACACATGTGAAAATGCATCTTTTGCTATTGTGAATAGTGCCACAATAAACATACGTGTGCATGTGTCTTTATAGCAGCATGATTTATAATCCTTTGGGTATATACCCAGTAATGGGATGG
>NW_012104254.1:8366337-8370199 GCF_000951045.1 Mandrillus leucophaeus
TTTTTAGTAGAGATAGGTTTTACCATGTTGGCCAGGCTGGTCTCAAACTCCTGACCTCAGGTGATCCACCCGCCTCGGCCTCCCAAAGTGCTGGCATTACGGGTGTGAGCCACAGAGCCCGGCCAGATATATTCTTTTTAAGAGACGTGTCATAGATGGCTAGACTGAAGGCAGGTAGCTGAGGGTTCACATTCATGGCCACTTTCTGTATGTTGTATCTTCTATTTTTTCACTCTGAAATCATTTGTAGCCATTTGTCCCAACAAAGCTACCTGGGAAGGCAATGAGACCATATTCTAGGATGAAACACAGAAGACAGCAATCGACTAGTAAGGAACTGGATGAGTCCCAGAGGATGTTGCATGTCTGTGGTGTGTACCAGTTGTGAATGGCTGGCTAGAGTCCAGACAAGAACTGGAACTAATATGGTGTGGAGAGAGGGCTGGCTGGGGCGTGGAGAGAAGCTTGAAGCAAATCATAAAAAAGAGCTGCCTCTATCCCCGACATGGACTGGCCTCTCTGAGTTATAGCACTTACATCTACATGCAGCCAAAGGTTGTATTTCTCACATATATCTGCAATCTCTTGTATCGGATCAAAAGCTCCATAAACAGTTGTGCCAGCAGTTGCATTGACATAAAAGGGAACATATCCCTACAAGGTAAGACAGATACAGACTGATTAGTGTTTTTAACCTTTCTCATTTGCTGATTTCCACAGGAAGCAGAATTGTATAACATTTATTTCTAACAGTAATTGGCAAAGCTTATGTGTTACCAGATACTACGTCTAGTAGTGTTTTGTTGGCTCATTCACTCATTCATTCATTTATTCAACAAATATTTTTTGAGTGCCTTTTATGTGCCAGGCCCTGCCACAGATACTAGGGACTCTGCAGTGAGCACAAGAGATAAAGAATTCTGTCATTGCGGAGTTTACATTTTAGTGGCAGGTGACAGATAATAAGCTAAATTAAATAAGCAAAATATACAATATGTTTGATAACAATAATTTCTATGGCAAAAAATAAGGCAGGAAAGAGTAATAGTAAGTGTTTGGAATGATGGTCAGGTAGTTCTGAATATATTGGAATGATGGTCAGGTAGTTCTGAATAGCATCATTCTTTTAAGAGGTTGTGTTGTTTTAAGTGTATTGATATAATAATTATACTGAAACATTGTGGGGTTTGATTGTTTAAAAAAGGTCTATACACTGTGAAAGCTGATACAGTCACTAACAGTGGACATGGTGAAATGTTGACATAAACAAAAAATAAATGAAGGAGTAGAGTAATAGATCTAAGACAAATTTGGGGAAATCTGTGAATCTTAAGCTTTTCTTTTTTCCCGAGACAGGTTCTTGTTCTGTCTCCTAGGCTGGAGTGTACTGGCACGATCATGGGCTCACTTTAGCCTCTACCTCTCCAACTCAAGCAATCCTCCCACCTCACCCTTCTGAGTGGCTGGGACTATGGGCGTGGACCACCACACCTGGCTATTTTTAAAAATTTTTTGTAGAGATGTGGGTCACCCTATGTTGCCCAGGCTGGTCTTGAATTACTAGGCTCAACGGATACTCCTGCCTCAGCCTCCCAAAGTGCTGGGATTACAGACGTAACCCCCTATGCCAGCCCTGCCTCTTAGGCTTTTGTGAAGCTCAGCTCCACCTCTGTTCCTTGCTCAGTCTTTACAACACTTAGACCCACCTCCTGTGCCAAGACCCCAGCAAATAACTACAATTAGAGAAGGAGGTATAAGAATGTAACCGCAACAACCATGTGTTGGTAAGTGGCCTGACAGCTACCTGGCACTGACTTGTGGATACATCTGTTCTATGAGTTTTTTGTTTAATAGAGTTTGTTGAGGCTGGATTTGCCAAGTACCATGGGCCATCTGCCAGGGCATGGAAGCACTTTGCTAAACAGAATCCTAAGCTAAAATGGCATTTGTTAAAATGAGATAATACCCAACAAGTAGTAAGTAAAAAGTTCAATTAGGCTATATCTTCATGATGCTCAGGGAGTTGATTTATTGAAGAACATCAAACCAATCAGTTGGCACCATGACGACAGGACAAATAGTTTAATGACCGAATTTTTCATTGTTTAAAAAATCCCTGATATTGTGTAGACACAGCTTTAAAACCAAATTATTTTACAAGTTGGAAATAAGCAAATATCTAAGAATAGAGTTTTAGAAGCACAAGAAAATTGTCTCATATTATCAAGGACTTTTTTGTCTAGAGCAGAAAGAAGGTATTTTTAAACTAGGGTTTAGATGCACCACAGAGTACATACCTTCTGTTTGGCTTCAAGAATTTTTGCCTCAAAATCAGCTGGAATTATTTTCCCCCTATAATTATTGGAAAAGGAGGGAAATTAAAATGAAGAATCAATGAGATTGCACATGAAAAAAACTTTAGCAGCAGCAAAAAGCAATTTAATCGGATATTTTCAACAGACCATTAGCAGCTTGGCACACTGTACTGAGCCAGTCTTTAAGCACAATAAAACAAATTTAACAGATGAACACATTTAATACATCAAGAACCTAATATTCACTTTCCCTGCCTACCTTTCATTGCACTTTATCAAAATCACATTGTCAGTTCCAAAGCCAAGTGCAGCCCCAGCTTTCTTTATGGAATAGTGACTCTGCAACACACAGAGGTTCGAGGTTAGAAGTTGGAGAGTCCCCTGAAAAACACCTCTATCCATGAGAAAGCATCCCCGACTCACGTGTTCTGAGGTGAAGAGTACCAGTTTGGGCACAGCCGCCATGCCCTTTGTCTTAACTTCCGGGAAGTACTTGTAGCGAGCAGCCATGATGCTGTACATGTTGGATATGGCGCCCCCTGTCAGCAAGCGGACATATTGGGAGGTGTTGAGGCTCTTTCATTACTGTTTCTAAAAACGAACGCTGAGCTGGTGTCTCAAGAGACAAGGGAGGTCAGGAAGCGGAAGGATAATATCCTGATAGGTTTTGCTGGCTTCCCTATTGCTGGGGCTTCCCACTGGACCCTTTACCCTGGGAATACAAGTAGTCACACTTATTACCAAAGCTATCTAGGCAGTTTGGCTGGAGGTGATTCATGTACTTCAGTGCCCTTTCCACCTGAAGTCTAGACAGAAATATAAGAGGTAGCTGCATCAGTGGCTGCAAAGGGATAGGTGAGTTATATCCTTCCTGCTTTACTTTCTGCTCAGTCTATTTACTGAACAAAGATGAATCTGTTCCCTGAGTTCAGAAAGACAGAGAAAGAAAGAGTAATGGAGCCTACAGAAAGAAACAATGATATTTCTTGGTTACCTGCCTAGGTGCTCTCTTCAGCCCAACTGTTACTGAGTCATTTAGGAGAACTCTAAGTTTATTAAAATAAGAACAAACTCATGTTTACCTAAATAAAGACACAAGGAGAACTGACATAACTATGTATGTTTGGCCAACACAGAGTAGTTAGTTTTACATTAATTATCTGACAATTAAACTTAGGCAAATTTTGGCCTGCTTGAATTACCTAGATAACTGCAATTCTTATTTATTCTTTTCCCCTTGTACACAGTCACACTGTCTCTGACACCATCAGAATACCTATCCTTGTTTTAAAAATTCTTATTTTATCTACTTCAAGCTAGAGGTTCAAAGTAGATATACTATTTTGACTGAAATAAATCAATTAATTAATAATCTTGATTCACTGATCCCCAGCATAATCAAACTGCTGTTGACACAATGGAGTTGTTTAATAGTGAGACCTTGTTTCTAGAAAAGAAATTTTAAAACAGCTGGGCATGGTAGCACATGCCTATAGTCCCAGCTACTTGAGAAGCTGAAGCAGGAGGATTGCTTGAGCCCAGGAGTT
>NW_012104254.1:8373666-8374722 GCF_000951045.1 Mandrillus leucophaeus
CTCCCTTCCCCTCCCCTTCCCTTCGTTCTTCCCTCCCTCCCTCCCTCCTTTCTGAGTTCTGGAACACAGGAGTGGTGGCTGGAGCTCCAGCAGCCAGCCTGTACCATAATGCAACTTTGAGGATGGGAGCCATGTGCTACAATAGGGATTAGAAAGGCACACAAAATCTGGATCCCTAGTGACTGTCAAACGGGGAACTTCTTTAATGAGAGAAATAATCTTCCATGCTGACTCTATCCTGATACTCCTCTTGACCTCTTCTCCTTAAAGATGTGGCAGGTAGCACATCTTCACTTTAAAAGGTAACACAGCTGAGGGGAGCTTAGGGAAACACTCTACTATCCAGATAATGAGAGACGGAAATAAAAGAGTCAGGAGGGTCTCACATAGCAACAGTGACTGTGCGGTGGTTGCCTTTCCTAGGTGCACACACTGTACCTTGTATACACTAGGCACTTAGGACTGGAGCCATTTTTAGTCTTCAGAACCACTCTGTAGGATGGATACTATTATCCTCCATTTTCCTGATGAGGAAACTGAGGTTCAGAGAAATTCAGTGATTTGTTTTAAGATCTCCAAGTTAGTGTGTTTCATCAGAATTCCAAGTCTACGTATGTCACAGCTGCTTTTCCATGACAAACAAGAACTGCTTACCGCAGGCTCCTCTCTAATGACCTGCCCAGTGGTGTAAAATGATGAATAACTCCCATAGAGAATTTCTTCTGGATATTTTCTATGAAAATAAAGTGCTAGATGGTTGAAATCATAACCTCATAGCAAAAGGTTATGATAGATCTTGCCATTAAGATTATGTATTGCCATTAGATGTTTGAGGGCAGGCTGTTGTTTACACTCAGGCCCTGCTCAACCTGCACAATTGTGCTTGGCAGCCCTGTTTCGGAAGAAAAGAGCTGTAGGTGCCTTGGACAACTACACATTTATGAAGTTTTTTTTGGATCTTCACTGAGTTGTTGCTTAGAAGAATAATATACTGCAAAGCTATGTGCAAAAGCAGGTATAAAGGCATGGACACAGACGTTCTTTTTTTTTTTTTTT
>NW_012104254.1:8376412-8380053 GCF_000951045.1 Mandrillus leucophaeus
TTAATTCATACAGAATGTAGCACTTTTGCTAGTCTTCATCTTGAAAAAAATAGCAAGTCGGAGTATCCAAAAAAATTTTAAGGCATTATTCTTCTACAAACCTACTTCATATTTTGTATTCTTGAGAATCCCAAACCTTGAGAAGAGGAAGAGAAGAGAAACCTACCAGGAGAAAATATCCCATCACCATCTTTACTTGACCATCCAACTATCTCTCTCATCTTCTTAAGTGTTATTTGTTCCATGAGGACAAACACTGGTGCAATTTCATATGTAAACCTGGAAAGGTGGTAAGAAAAAGGATGAAAGAAAATGAAGAAGTCAAACCATTTATTTTAGGAACACAGAGGATTGGTTTAATATTTGTAGTTGGGTTCTAAAAAAAAAAATTGCTATTCAAAACCACTAACACGATTCATTTCCTGGAAATGCATTAAGTTGCCAATCATAAAATGTCAGAAACCAGCCTGGGTTACTGAGAGAGGTGGTGGAAGTGCCAGCCCTGTGATACTTCACCAACAAAATAGATTCTAATCTGAATGAAATGTCTTAGGCATGGTCCACCCAGAGGAATAGAAGGAAAGAAAATGACTTTTCTGAGTCCCTTTTACCTCTAAGATTGTAGGACAATGCAAATGTTAATTGAAAAAAACATTCTAAGTTCTACATAAAATTGGTTTACAATTTGTTTTTTAAAAAAACTGACTGCCAGTTGCACACTTGTAGAATATATAAAAGCCAGAGCCAAAGTCTATCTTTTAAAAATAATGTAAACATCTGAAAGCTAACTGTGAAGATAATTGGAAATATTGACCCAGGTTTTAAAGATCTCAATATAATTATCTACACGGTTTTTCTACTAATAATCCTCAAGGACAGCTATGTTTCTATAATTCCCTGAAGTCAATATCTGTCAAGAATAATTCTAAGTGATGATTTTCTAATTACAAATTATAAATAACAAGAAGACGGTCAACTGGCATACACAGCTAGCTGTGGGCATCAGATATCTTGGCAGGTTACATTTGTCTTCTAACAAACTGATTTAAAAGTAGCAAGCAATGCTCTTTTCAAAGCAATTCAACATAGAGGCATAGTCTGGTAGACTAATCATTGAAACAAGATCGTGAGATCAAACTTGGAGCCTAAGAAAAAATCAAGGAAGGTCTGTCTGCAGAAAATTAAGCCAGAAAACAAAAAGGTATTTACTAAGCTCTGAGGCCCTTTGTCTTTCTTGTTTTCGCTTGGCATTCTTTAGCATTAGAGTCTGTGGACTGGGCTCAGATCATCCTCACTGAAAAGAGATGCCTAGACTGACTCAGCTAAGTGACATAGGGAAGCTTTATCGCTGGTTAGGGTGTTTGAGCCAAGTGCTAATGTTGAAGACTAATGGGAATTCTTGCTTGCTTAATGTGAGGAAAGGCTATTTGTAAGGATGAGATAACTATTGTTGTACATAAGACACAGGTGAAGCTACTAAGTTTTAATTGTGGATGAAAAAAGCAGTCGAATTAATCACATGGAGGTAAAAGAAGACAAAAAGATCCTGAAGGATCCTCAGATATGTTGGTGGAAGTATTTTATTTCCAAAAAGAATATGTCCATTTTCCTTGGGAGGCCCCTGGAAATTTAGGAGGAAGACCCTTGGAAACCATGTGTGCAGTTACCATCACCTCTGGAGGTCACAATCATGCTTTGGTTCTGCTCTGAGCCCCATCACCGTAGCAACCAACACTCCCTCATGTCTGATGGCCTGATAAAGGAAGAAGAAGAGAAGGATTCCTGGTTTAGCCTGTGCTGCCAAGTGTACCAAGAGGCAAACTCATGATGGGCTTTTAACCATTCTTGAACAAATGTGTTATTAATGGTTCCACTGGTTTTTGGAAATGTTGACATGACAAAAGTGTTTGCATGGCGAGGAGATATGGTGGCAGTGTATGTGCTAGAATCTCCAGTACTATATAAGAAAGCTCTCTGGGGTAAGGCAAGGAACAAGTGAAATCACATACCATAATATCAGAACCATATCAAAGATTGGATGAAAGTTGGCTTAGGGTCAAGTCAATGTTGGCCAGGCAGGAACCACATGGACAAGGGAGGGAATGGGACTGAATATCAGGCATAGGTCCCACTCCATGCTTCAGATTTAAAACTAATTAGGCCCGAGGTTTGCATGAATTAGCCTCCCCAAGGACCAGGAACATGGCCATTACTCTCAGGATTAGGAGGAAGAGTCTAGAGAGTTTATTACGATCTCATCTATTTCAGGTTCCTTATCTATGTCAGGTACCTGATTGCTAAACTTTCTTTCAGTTCTATTCAACAAATACTTACTGAATGACTATTCTCTCGCCAGGTGACATCCTATGTACTAAGGAAACTAAGATATTAGAAGACACCATTCTCAGCCTTGGGGAGGAAACCTACTAGGATGAATCTAGCATCTGGTTCTTGGCCTTAGCGGCATCCTGTTTGATAGTTCCCGCCTGAGTCCAAAGGACCAATTTTCCACTCTTTTCCTGACTCATGAGCTTAGTCTTGACACTCTCTCCTGAAAGCTGGCATATCAGTCCATGGCTGCTGATCCACAGCCAGGCCTGACAAATGGGCTGTCATGATGTTCTTCATTCCTGACACCTCTTCTGACCCTGCCGCCCCATCCTGGGCCATGTTTACAATCTGTGCAGTTGCACCCACAGCCTTAAAGAAGGCCTTGTAGTTCACCTAAAACAGTTTTAAAAAATTTTTTATTTTCAATTTTTTTTTTTTTAATTTTGTGTAGAGATGGAGGTCTCACTATGTTGCCCAGGCTGGTCTTCAATTCTTGGCCTCAAGTGATCCTCCCGCCTTCACCTCCCAAAGTTCTGAGATTACAGTCGTGAGCCACCGTGCCCAGTGGTTCTTCACCTAATTGGAATCGCAGACCCCTTTGGGAATCCTAGGAAATCTGTAGTCCCTCTCTCCAGGTAAAAAAATGAAGATAGGCATATCCTTTTGTATAGAACTATAGGAGATTCTTCTTTTGCAACCTGGACTCCTGGTTGGGTACCCTTTTCCTAAGTGACTGATGAAAGCAAATGAAGTCAAGAGATCAAAGGTCAAATATGAATTCAGAAGAAGCTGGTTAGATGCTAAAGTCAAAGTACAAGATTACATTTCAGAGTCAGAACCAGAAACTAAACCTGCCAGAAGCTCTGGGTTGAAGCATAAGAACATAGGATTGGAAGTAAAGATTTAAAACAGTAGGATGGTGGTGTTTATGGAGTGACACTAAAGGAGCATTCTGAGCATGTCTATATTCCAAGTCGGGAAGTGAGTCAGCCCTTTTTCAGGGGTTCAACTCACCTTCCCAGAGGGGTTCACTCAGAGCCAAGGCAAATTGACTGTCAACAAGCTGTAGTTCTTGTGTGGCAGAGTCTGCTTGTTGCTAGCCATATCAATTTTCCCTTGCTTTGTTAAATTTTATTTAGGGTTGCTGTTCACTCAGATCAAAGACTATATTTTCTACCCTTTTTTGGTGTGGTCATGGACTAAGTTCTGGCTAAAGAGGCTTTATGGAAACGTATGAGACTTCTGAGAAGGTTTTTTTTTTTTAAATCAAGGAGTATGTCTCTTTTGCCCCTTCCCTCCCCTACCCTCCT
>NW_012104254.1:8381103-8392351 GCF_000951045.1 Mandrillus leucophaeus
TTTTTTTTTTTTTTTGAGATGGAGTCTCGTTCTGTTGCCCAGGCTGGAGTGCAGTGGCAGAGTCTCAGCTCACTGCAACCTCTACCTCCCAGGCTCAAGCGATTCTCCTGCCTCAGCCTCCTGAGTAGCTGGGATTACAGGCGCCCACCACCACACCCAGCTCATGTTTGTGTTTTTAGTAAATGCAGAGTTTCACCATCCTCGAACTCCCACCTTAGGTGACCCACCCACCTCGGCCTCCCAAAGTGCTGGGATTACAGGCATGAGCCACCGTGCCCAACCTATGGTCTTTCTATTCTAATAGTCAGACACCTTGCACTTTGCACCTGAGTCAGGTTATTGGATCATTTAAAGAGGCTATGACTGAGGAATATAGTTCTTATTTTCTATGTCAGCTGTCACCTAAACTCAATGGGAGTACAGGACCAAAAACCAGGCATTATCACTAAATAAATCCTGCACTGCCATAGAAAGATCCTTTTGCCATTCTTTCCCAGACTTATTTTGAACACTGTTCCCAATCGGAGAAGGAATTGTCACAGGGAGCAAATTTTGCCTCAGCTCCTGACAGTGCTGCCACATTTCATGATCTTCCAGGGGAACTGGCTTAGAACAATTTCTAGATAATAGTTATTACTTCTTTAGACAATGCCTGTCTCTAGAACTGACAGAAACTATTTTGCTATTTTAAATAACCTTCGCTATTGATCTGTTGGAATCAGATCATATTTTATAAATATCTCCCATTCAGTACAGCTGCAATTACTACATGTCATTTAGTTGGATTGGCCTTGACCTCAGATGGCTGGGACACATTTTAGTGTTTTGCAGCTGAGCTAAGAGAAGAGTAAAAGACTTCGGTTTTATGAACACATGCCAAAAAAGGAGAATTTGTGGGATTTTTCTGGTTGAGGAATATCTGGTCATAAGTGGTTGAAAGGGGGGAGGTCCCTTATTTACCTTGAGACTGAAGACATATATATACATGGAAAAAGCAGCTGAGAGCCCTGCAGAACACACACTTAAAGGTGCTGAGTAAATTCAGGGCCTATATTAATATGGGTACTTGGATTTTAATAGATATGTATTTTTTACTCTGTTTTTCTCACTTGTTTTCCAAATAGTTGAGTTAAAAACAACTATATTTCCTAATTTAAATTGTTCCTTAGTGCTAGATACTACAATTAAGCATTAATGTCTTTTCTCAAATTATAATTAACTTTACTATGATGTCTGTGCTGGCTGGTATATTTTTATCTCAAAAATCACAATACGGTAAAGATTGCTAAATGGAGCTTTTTGTTCAAATTCCAAGCAACTGTATCTTTGACCTGTATTCCTCTTGGCCCTTTCAAATCTCAGTGACCCAACATGGACACTCCATGAAGCTAAGCATGACTTGCAAGGAGGGAGCGTGAAAATCATTTTAGTTTTTCGATCAGTTTAATCTTTTATGCCTTTTAGCACCAAAGGCTTCACTTGTCACATTTGCTCTTTAAAATTTGTCACTGTTGTTTTAAATTAGCCAAGAAAACAGGAATTCTTAATTAATAGAAACTTTTCTGAATATAGTTACGTATTTTGAGTCACAGCATTAAATAGCTTTAGAATACACATGGGTCACTATATAATTTTAAATGCCCTTCAGGTTTTCTGGCTGAGAGCAGTTTAAGAAAAACAGAATACCTTAAACTTCAATAATTTACATTCTATCTTGATATCAAATGGAATTTCTCATTTTAAGCAATACTACCCTTTCACCTCAATTCATTTCTTGGAATCTACTTTTCTATGAACTTAAAAAGTGAGTGGCTATTTTCTGAATATTTCCACAGTGACGGACACCCATATAATTCTTATGTAGTTGTTTTAAAATTATTATAAGATAATTTGTTTTATTGTTTTCCTTTGGATACTTTAATAGAATGTGGTGCCATTGTCTGGATGTATAGATACTGGTAAAACATTGTCAGTAGTGTTGAGAGCAAAGGCAGTACTCTGATGACCCTCCATCGATTTGTAATCTGACATTTTCTTAAAAGAGAGCACATGTATGTAGAGAAAAATTTGGGGTGACTGCTATAAGACTACCCAGGTATAACTTGTGCCTATACCATACAGGACCTTAGAGTCAGTTTCATGTAAATTTTCAAGAACTTAGAAACAAAGAAAGGCTTTGCCTATACAAACAAGTATGAAAACAATGTCACGTTTAGAAAAACAATCACTTATTTTGAAAAGAATATATACTGTATCAGTACTGGCTGAATTTTGTTTTAGAATTTTTAGTTAAGCAGTAGGTTGATCAAATTGACTTGTGGGTTTATGGCTGCTTTAATAATGGAAGAAATATGATCTAAATGATAAGGACCAATGTGCTTGGGTAGAAAAAGGTAAAACCAAGATCATACCTCAAAACATAACCTCTTTAGATACACACATTAAGAGAAATGGGTCTTTTAACATGAAATTTCAACACTACATTTTGGAAGTCAGAGTTATTATTTCTCATGACCATGTTCTTCTTAAATTCCATTATTAAATTCAATAATAGTTTATCACGTATTTACCATTAAATCAGAACTATGATTAAACCTAAAGATTTTAAGAGAAAAAATGACCAGGGCAACTTTAATAAAATAGAACCACTGGAATTGAACTTTTAAAGCAACAAGCCGTAGTCATACATCAGGGTCGCTTATATGAAAACATATGGGACTTACATATTGGTATTGGCTGTTGATGTCAGCCATTCTCCAGCTAGGCCAATGATATCCAATCCAGTGGAGAGCTGGTTGAAAAATCGAGGATGACCTAGAGAGGAAACAGAAAAGCATCAAGACAAATGCAGATTTCTCAACCTATCTTCAAGGCAAACGGCCTGCCCCACTGGGTCACACTGATGGGGCTTGCATCCCAGTGATATGTCGAATAAGGCTGCTCAAGGATATTGAAGAAGGAAGGGCAAGTTGACCCACCCCATACCAACCATTAACATTCATGATGTCCCCCAAACTTCTATGTTTCTAAAGCATCATGCTTTTAAAGAATAATATCTAATATCATGAAACAAATCATGCTTTCCAGTGTTTTGTGTTTCGATGTGTTTTGCCAATATATATATAGTCAGGTGACCTTCAGATTAAATTTATGGCTGAGATAACCTAGCTCTCCTCTGTGAAATGGGCAGTCACAGCCTATTTCACTCATTGAGTTGTTGGTGAGGTAATTGTTTTTGCTACACAACTCTAAATCCCTGTGCAACCCACAGTATGCTTTAACAGGCTTTGCTCTCAGCAAATTCAGGATTGTTGCCAAGTTTTTGCCAACTTAGCATTCAATGGAAAACTCAACTCCACATCAGCAGGCTTGGCTCAGCTGTCAGGAAGGAGTCAACGCAATAGATTATCTAGGGACGTGTGGCTGGGAACTGGTGTTAGAAAGATATGCTGACTGCTGTGTTTCCAGTGGAAATTGCCTTTGCTTCTGAAAAAAACAAAAACTAAAACGGTCAGAGAGCTAGTGTTAGAATGTTCCTGGTCTAACTCTCCTCTCTGAGAATCTCTATTCTTCCCTAGATGTGATTCAGAACATCTGGACTATGACTTCTTATATCAGAAGATACCAACCTCTGCATCTTAAGAGCCCTCACAAAATAATACTGGTTTTTAGAGAAAACTAAAAGAAGCATAACTGGTAAACTTAGTTTAAGTATGGGGCCATATTCTAGATATTCATGTGGACTATCCTAGATAGTGAAATGATTCCATGTTACTCGACTTTGCTCATTGCCAACAGAATCTGAGGTCTTTTGAAACAACACATTTTATTGAAAGTCATTAAAATATATATGCAATATCCATTTAAAAACTTTTAACAATATACACTTCATTTTAAGACAAGACTGAATGGTAAATAAATGCAGTCACAGTATTTGATAATGTATCAAAACCATACAGTTTGGCAGAGACAAAAGATGGACAAAGAGAGATTAACACAAAGTGAAACAGTATCTCTTTGTCAATTAAAATATAAAGGACACAAAGTCCTTCAAAATCTTATTTTTAGTTTATGGTTACAACCTTGAGCCCCCAAATCTTATATCTACCAGAATTTCTATTAAGTAAAAAGTTTCAATTTCAATTTCAATTCTCTATATTGGATGAAAATAACAGATGATAGATACGGTGCTGGGCCGCTCATGGCCTAAATTCAGGTAGAGGGAGAAGGAAAGAATTACTTTTTAAAGTAAAGCTTTCCTACAAATAAACTACAAGAAAAAAAAAAAGAAGGGTTAGAGGGGGAGATCTCTTGATTAGGAGACATGGCAAACAATTGCATGTAAGAAACTTATTTGGATCCTGATTCAAATGAGTTTGACAAAATTAAAGCATTTATGATGCTCATGATACAACTGGAAATTTGAAAACTGACTAAATATTTCATTAAGGAGCTTTAAATTTTTTTCCAGGTATGACAGTGACATTGTAGATTTTTTTAAAAAAATTCTTAAGAATGAATATTGGGCCAGGCGCAGTGGCTCATGCCTGGAATCCCAGCACTTTGGGAGGCCAAGGCAGGTGGGTCATCTGAGGTCAGTAGTTCGAGACCAGCCTGGCCAACATGGTGAAACCCCGTCTCTACTAAAAATACAAAAATTAGCCAGGCATGGTGGCGGGCACCTATAATCCCAGCTTCTCAGGAGGCTGAGGCAGGGGAATTGCTTGAACCCAGGAGGCAGAGGTTGCAGTGAGCCGAGATCACGCCACTGCACCACAGTCTGGGCAACAAGAGTGAAACTCCAACTCAAAAAAAAAAAAAAAAATGAATGAATATTTATGGATACAATAATATTATGTTGGGGATTTACTTTCATGTAATGTAGGTGATGGGGAATGGATGGCGGTACAGGTAAAAGCTGATAATAAAGCAGGGCATTAGGTATATAGGGTTCATTATAGGATTCTATTTTTGTATAAGTTTAAAATTTTCCGTAAGAAAACATTTAAAAAAGAACAACAAAGGGAGTCCAGCCTATCTACAAATCACTTAAAGTAGCTGCTGTGGCTGAAGGCTGACTAGTGCCTGTTAGTTAATGGGAAATCTCTGTATGCTGGTTCATTTTTTAAAATAAGTCTTTTATTAATTTATAGAGAAATTTCTAAATGCCATTATCATCTTTTCACAGACTATACCCAGATCAGTATGTTTTCACTATTAAAACCCAATTCATTATTTTGGTTGAGCCCATTGATGCATTCATATCCTTGAAAAAATACTTTCTACTGTTTGTAGCTACTTGTGGGGTTTACCCTATTGCTCCTTATCTATGCTTAAATTCCACATCAGCAACCAGGAGCTGTTTTGACGTGGCAGCAACAGTATGCTTTTATCAGCGCCAGCATCCTGAGATATAGCAGGAGGTTTCACATTGCTTGGAAGACTGCGAACTCTGTAAAGACAAATATCTGCTTCAAGAAGCAACTCTGAGGAACAAAAATGAATGTTTGCAGGCTAAGTACCTAAGTGCGTTCATACACTGGACTAATAACAGTCAATGCTTTCTCTCTCTCTCTTTTTTTTTTGAGACAGAGTCTCGCTCTGCCACCAAGGCTGGAGTGTAGTGGTGCAATTTCGGCTCACTGCAAGTTCCACCTCCCGGGTTCATGCCATTCTCCTGCCTCAGCCTCCCCAGTAGCTGGGACTACAGGCGCCTGCTACCGCGCCTGGCTAATTTTTTGTATTTTTTAGTAGAGACGGGGTTTCACTGTGTTAGGCAGGATGGTCTCGATCTCCTGGCCTCATGATCCGCCCGCCTTGGCCTCCCAAAGTGCTAGGATTACAGGCGTGAGCCACAGCACCTGGCCTTTTATTTATTTATTTATTATTATTATTATTATTTAAACAGGTCCTGCTGTCACCCAGGCTGGAGTGGTGCAGTGGCGCAATCTCAGCTCACTGCAACCTCTGCCTCCCGGGCTCAAGCAATCCTCCCACCTCAGCCTCCAGAGTAGCTGGGATCACAGGTGCACACCAGTACGCCCGGCTAATTTTTGTATTTTTGGTAGAGATGGGGTTTTGCCCAGGCTAGTTTTGAACTCCTGAGCTCACATGATCCACCTGCCAGCCTGCCAATGTGATGAGATCACAGGTGGGAGTCACCAGGCCAGGCCTGTCAGTGCTTTCTCTGACCGCAAGATGCTTTGGTTTTGTAGATTATATTAGATGATATTATGACAAAATCATGTATTTGTATTTGAGGGACAACGCCATTCTGGACTTTCATAATAAAATGACGTAGTTCTTATCTCTCTGAGAAAGTGCGTGTAGAGCAAATTGACAAAGTTCAAAATATCAGACCAAAGCAAGTCAAGTTAAACATACATGGGGAATTCTGACTCTTTTTAAAATGCAGCCAAATAACGCTATTTGTTTTCCACCAGGAATAGATTAGCCATCTGACCAAGATGAGAAGTAACTAATTGTAAATTGATAGAGTGCTTTTCTTTAAAAATCAAACAACATAAACTTTGTACATATAATTGAGTTTTGTGTATCCAGCAGTTATTTAATGAAGCTACACATATTCCGGTGGTGTTGGCAGACCTCAGCAGCTCTCTGGGATTCCTCATTTTAAAAAGCATCTTTGGCCAGCATCATTATTTCATTATAACACTTTGTTTTTGACATCCAATAGTCTTACTCAGCTCAATCACCACCAGCCTCCTAGTCTCAGTCTTAAATCTATCTTCAAATGATGAGGAAGAATGAGAGGGAAAATAAAGAAGGAGAGACAAGAAGAAAGAACACAGGATTGCCAGTTGTGACCTTGGGGTTTTCCCTGTGGTGGCAACTATGCTAGGGATGGTCAGTTCTTCTAGATCTGTCTGCCTGAGAGCTCAGGAAAGCCAGACTGTAGTGTGGAGAGAGTTATAGGGAGAAGAAACCACTGCGTCACTCCTAGGCTTAGTCCAGTCTGAGCTGTTTCTAAGCATCTCAGAGGCCCCAAAGTCCTTGAACTTGAGGCAATTGGAAAGCAACTGCTTTGATGAGGATTGCTGATTAGAGAGGGCTCCTGGAACATGAAAAGGAGGCAAGAGGACATCCTCAAGGACTCCCACTGGAAATAGAATTTGGTGACTCAGAGTGTCCAAAGCTCCAGAAGTTGCAGTAGAATGAGAAGGCGTGTGCATGTGTCTTTTTGGCCTAGCCAGTAAAAGGTGTCATGGGTTGAATTGTGTTCCTCCAAAAGATGTGTTCAAGTCCTAATCCCTGGTTCCTGTGAATGTGACCTTATTTGGAAATTGGGTCTTTGCGGATGTAAACATGTTAAGATGAGGTCATACTGGATTGGGGTGGGCCTTAATCCAACGACTGGCATTCTTATGAGGAGAGGGAAATTTGGACACACACACAGGAAGAAGGCCATGTGAAGTGAAGGCAGAGGTTGGAGTGATGCATCTACAAGCCAACAAATGCCAAGGAATATCCACAACACCTGCAACCTGGTAGAGGCAAGGGTGGATCCTCTCCAAGAGCCATCAGAGAGAGCATAGCTAGCACCTTGATTTTAAACTCAGCCTCCAGAATTGTGAGAGAACAAATTTCTATTGTTTTGAGCCATCCAATGGGTGGTCATTTATAAAGGCATTCCTAGGAAACTAATACAGAAAGGGAGGGGAAATAGCCCAATTCTCCCCAGTGTCAGGGACAGGCAAGGGCAGGATTTATCAGAATGAAATAGACCTGAAAATGGACACAAGAAAAGAAGCAGAGGATGGGTCATTCTGCTCTCTTTAGGTTGTGAATAGCCTAAATCCAAGAATGAAAATTCTTCTTTTTTTGAGATAGGATCTCGATCTGTTGCCCAGGCTAAAGTGCTGTGGCACGATCTTGGCTCACTGCAGCTTCTGCCTCTTGGCCTCAGCCTCCTGAGTAGCTGGGACTACAGGTGCATGCCACCATGCCCAGCTAATTTTCATATGTGTATACACATATATAACATATATATATATATATTTTTTTTTTTGGTAGAGACAAGGTTTCACCATGTTGCCCAGGCTGGTCTCGAACTCCTGAGCTCAAGTGTTCTGCCTACCTTGGCCTCCCAAAGTGCTGGGATTACACGCATAAGCCATTGTGCTTGGCCAGAATGAAAACTCTTTGTACAGAACTTGACCTAGCATCAAGTATTTCTATCTTTTTTATCTACTTTTACCATGATATATGCTGATGAACTTTTGCCTGGGTCAGGTCCCTCCACCAACTGTTACTGCCCAAGCTTGTTCTTGTGGTCACTGGGTGCTTTGCCGCCTTCTCTCACCAGGGCTGTGTTTTTCCTCCAACACGAGTTTGATATCCTTACAACTGGCAAGGGTGAGATGGAGGGCAGAGTTGCCACTACCTGTCTACCCGATTCTCCCCCTTACCTGTGCGAACCCCATACTTCAAGGTGTCTCTGCAGTCAACCAGGATCTGCTCCAGGGACTCGGGGTGGTCAGAGAGCTCCAAGTTGAAGCCCTCCATGCCTTCCAGCAACTGGTGTGGGTGATGGAAGTCCAGCACCTTGGTGGAGCGATCAAATGTCTTGCGGACATAGTTGAGGAGTATGTCCACCACTTCCAGGAGGAATTGCACGGTTTGCTCCTCCCCGTTCTTAGCCGGAAGCAGATCTGAATTTGGGAGAGCAATGAATGGTTATCACCTGACTCATATCTAGATTTCTTCAGCCCAGAGACTCCTAATATTAATCATGCTATCTGTATAGGCCTGATTTCATTCCAGGATACGTATGTGCACTGAGAATCTGATGTACCACATCCCCAGAAAAATGCACATACCCCAGAAAAATGCACATGCACATAAGTTTTGCATGTTTTCCTGGGAGTTCACAGCCTTTCTGACAGGCTGCTCAGATGTGGAAGGAAGTGCTCTGAGACGTCCTGAACAACCTGCTACTGCGGTTGTCATCTACAGGTTGAATGGGCATCTGTGAGGAGTGTGATGGAGGGGGCATCTGTCGTGCTCCCCTGGGACCAGATGTGTCCCTGTCCATCTGGTTTAGTGTTGTGATGTGCTTGGTTTGTTGGCATCAGAGGGTAAGTCCTCTCTGGATAGAGCCTGAGGTCCCCCCTGAAGAGGGTGGTTCTTGGCGGTGTCCTTAGACAGGAAACTGGAGCTGGAAGATGGGGCTCAAGAAGGTGGGACAGGGAACCCCTGCCTCTTTCTTGACCTCATCCTTTTGGGCCTGGACTTTGAGATATCCAGAGGTGACTTTGGGTTTCAGGCTCTGCAGTAGTCAAGCTAGAGGTTAGGCAGGGAAAAAAGCTGTAGGGGCCCAATTCTGTAGCTCATAGGCAGGCTGTGCAGCTGTGCACGATACTCTCTGTGGCTCCCTGGGTTAGCTCCAGGGTTCTAGGGACATATTGTTTAACACTCTGGTCTGCCTTCGGTGGCCCTGTGGGAAGTTCATGGAAGGGGATGGCAGTGGATCTACCTGTGAGCTGTTTGGGAGAGACTGGTAAAGCACCTCCTGAGACGAGAGTTGTGAGGCAGCAGGGGTTAGTGAAACATCTCCGAAAGGAAAACAAGTTCCAGGACACTCGGTTACGAGGCTCAGCATGCAACTTCCCACAGTGTGATTTTGTGTGTATGTGTGTGGCCAGTCTTGCAGGATAAATATTATTAAGGAAATCATTAGATTTTCTTATATGTAAGGTTCCTTCGACTCTGAGTCTATGAATCCATATTTGTTCCCTCGAGTGTCTTTAGAGTTGACTTTTATTGACTGCCCTCATCCAGTTTCCAAAATGATGGAGACCTGGGCAGCAGGGAGAGAGGGAGTCAATTATATTCCCCCAAAGTCAGAAAAGCAGTTTCTTGTGGGTTCAGAGAGAATAATGACATTTCTTGATAAAAGAAGTAAAATTGCAGGAAACAGTCAAGGAACTCAAATAAGAAATCTCCTGGCTAGCATGGGGCAGGAGTGGGGCAGGGGCTACCTCTAGCAAACAGGTTGGAGAAGTCCGTCTCTGTGCGCCGGAAGCGGGCATCCCGGTCGCTGTTTTCACAGGAAAGCAGGTTCTTGGAGGACTGCCTCTCCTTGAAGGCACTCACAAGGCGACTCTTCTCTTCCAGGCTGTTGGTCCTTTGCAAGAAGCCTATGGCACAAAAAGCTGCTCAGAGAGAGTGCTGCAAACTGCCCAGCCCCTGAGGGTCAGCTGTGGAGCGAATTAACTCTCCAAGCAGGGCTCTTGTTTCTTCTGAGAAGAGAAGTGAGTGTCTGCGTTTTAAATATAGTGGCTCTGGCACCGCTCACCTTCAGGCAGGGAGGGGGGGCAGTGCCAAGTGTCATCAGTGGCAAAGACCCAGTCATGCAAGAGAGAAAAACAGTAAGTGAAGCCCATTCTCCTCTCTGAATGTGACAGTGAACTCACAATTAAGTAAGCTGGACAGCTTCCACTCCAGTGACCAGCCCCAGGATAGGGCTTTAAAGGAGGGGACACAATCAGAGAAGATGCTGCCAGCACTGTTCATGGGCTGTATAAGCAGAAGGAGGAGAGGAGAGAACAGCAGAGGGAGGAGGAGAGGTGAGGACAGCTGAAGGAGGAGGAGAGGTGAGGACAGCAGAGGGAGGAGGAGAGGTGAGGACAGCTGAGGGAGGAGGATGAAGATAGCAGAGGAAGGAGAGGTGAGGATGGCAGAGGGACAAGGAGGGGTGAGGACAGCAGAGAAAGGACAGTGAGGACCACAGAGGGAGGAGAGCAAGGACCGAAGAAGAGGAGGGTGAGGACAACAGAGGGAGGAGGGTGAGGACAGCAGAGGGAGATGGCGAGGACAGCAGAGGGAGGAGGGAGAGGACGGCAGAGAAGGAGGGTGAGGACAGCAGAGGAGGAGGGTAAGGACAGCAGAGGGAGGAGGGTGAGGACAGCAGAGAAGGAGGGTGAGGACAGCAAAGGGAGGAGGGTAAGGACAGCAGAGAGGAGGGTGAGGACAGCAAAGGGAGGAGGGGTGAGGACAGCAGAGGGAGGAGGGTGAGGACAGCAGAGGCAGGAGGGTGAGGACAGCAAAGGGAGGAGGGTAAGGACAGCAGAGAGAGGAGGGTGAGGACAGCAGAGGGAGGAGGGTGAGGACAATAGAGGGAAGAGGAGTGAGGACAGCAGAGGGAGGAGGGTGAGGACAGCAGAGGCAGGAGGGTGAGGACAGCAAAGGGAGGAGAGGGAGGACAGCAGAGGGAGGACAGTGAGGA
>NW_012104254.1:8392501-8397498 GCF_000951045.1 Mandrillus leucophaeus
AGGACAGTGAGGACCATGGAGGGAAGAGGAGGGGTGAGGACAGCAGAGGGAGGAGGGTGGGGACAGCAGAGGGAGGAGGGTGAGGACAGCAGAGGGAAGGGGATGAGGACATCAGAGGCAGGAAGATGAGGACAGCAGGGGAAAGATGATGAGGACAGCAGAGGGAAGAGGGCGAGGACAGCAGACAGAGGAGGGCAAGGACAGCAGAGGGAGGAGAGATGAGGACGGCAAAGGGAAGAGGAGGGGTGAGCACAGCAGAGAGAGGAGAAGTGAGGATGGCAGAGAGAAGAGGAGGGGTGAGGACAGCAGAGGGAGGAGGGGTGAGGACAGCAGAGAGAGGAGGGTGAGGACAGCAGAAGGAAGAGGGTGAGGACAGCAGAAGGAGGGTGAGGACAGTAGAGGGAGGAGGATGAGGACAACAGAGGAAACAGGAGGGGTGAGGACAGCAGAGGAGGAGGGTGAGGACAGTAGAGGCAGGAGGGTGAGGACAATGGAGGGAGGAGAGTGAGGACAGCAGAAGAAGGACAGCGAGGACCACAGAGGGAAGAAGAGGGGTAAGGACAGCAGAGGGAGGAGGGTGAGGACAGCAGAGGGAGGAGGGTGAGGACAGCAGAGGGAGGGGGGTGAGGACTGCAGAGGGAGGAAGGTGAGGACTGCAGAGGGAGGGGGTGAGGACTGCAGAGGGAGGGGGTGAGGACTGCAGAGGGAGGACAGCAGAAGGAGGAGGGGTGAGGACAGCAGAAGGAGAAGGAGTGAGGTCCAACAATGAGGATTCGGGCAGACACTTTCCTCCAGCACCAGGTAATGCTCACAGGGTTGAACATAAGTGGTATTTTTCTGAATGAAAACCTGAATGCAGCTTTGCTTGTACCACCCCCTCTCCTCGAATAAAGGTATTGCGAGACCAAAAAAGCTTCAATCTTATATGTGTTGCCATTTAATTCTACAAGTACTTACTGAGCACCTGTTGTACAAAAGCACTTTGCTAAGCATCTAGGATGGGGGACCGATAAAACTGAGTGAGACAGATCCCCTGCCCTCTAGGAGCCTACAAGCCTGCCAGATGGTGACCAATGCTGGAATAAAAATAGTCATCCAAGAACTCCACGGAGATGACAGGAGGGATCTGAGCCCAGGGCAGGATTCTCAGTGCCTCATCACCCCTCAGAGGGAGTGGAAAGTTCTCCTGCCTGAGGCCAGCAGGACAAACTCCAGCAGCAAACGGGGAAGAAGAGTTGAGCCAAAAGGGCAGGAGAACCTGCCAGCGTAGAGCACACTCCCCTCCACATCTCCACCGTCCCCTGTGGGGCTCCCGGCCCGCACACCTGCTCTTTCCCTTGGCTTCTCCTCCTTCAATTCAGCCTTAGTCTTATCCCAAAAGGCAATACACTGAAAAGAGAAAAATGTTCCAAACTTCTGGTGACCCCAAAGCTGTCTCTGTAAATACTAAGATCCTTGGAGAGTCATGTGTCACAAGGCAGACTTGGAAGAAAGTCCCAAGAGGTGCAAAAAGGCAAGTTAATCTGGAGAATTCAGCTTTGCTTCCCAGGACACAATTCAACTGTGATGGGTGGGAGATGGAGGGATGCATGGGAAGGCTGCGGTGATTAGAATCCTCCCACACAAGGGAGCCAGGGGCTATTTCTGGAGGGAAGAATGGGAAAGCAGAGGCACTAAGCTTTTTGTTGTTCCCAGCACCTTTTACATTTATCACTAAAGCCCAAAGGACATGAGAAGGGGGGTAAATACACTATAATAGAGTTCTACACTTGGGTATAAAGATGGGGTTGTATCCTTTTCCGTATCTCTTTGCCTACTTCCTGAATTCCTCCTCCAAATCTTCAAAGTCCAGAGCCAGGAGCCAGCGCTCATTTGCCGGAGGGATGCAGGATCAGATGGCACCTGAACTCTGAGACTGCTCCCCTCGTCCCAGAACATTGAGCTGTGGAATTTGCCAGACTTGAAAGATCAAACCCATGTGGCCTCATGCAGTGAGGTTCTACCCAGCTGAACCACCACTCTGTTGTCCCTGATGTCTGGTTAGGCTTCTGACTCACTCCCTGAGTCTCCCCACCTTGAAGCCCCTTCCCTCTGGGCAGCTGCAGGAAGCAGAAACTCGGCTTGAGGTTTTGACACAGGCTCTCCCAGAGATGCCCTGATGAGGCTGACGGATGATCATCATGCTACAGCTTTTTTTTTTTGAGACAGAGTCTCACTCTGTCGCCTGGGCTGGAGTGCAGTGGCATGGTCTTGGCTCACCACAACCTCCATCTCCCAGGTTCAAGTGATTCTCATGCCTCAGCCTCCTGAGTAGTTGGGATTATAGGCGTTCACCACCATGCCTCGCTAATTTGTGTATTTTTAGTAGAGACGGGGGTTTTACCATGTTGGTCAGGCTGGTCTCAAACTCCTGACCTCAGGTGATCCACTGTCTCGGCCTCCCAAAGTGCTGGGATTATAGGTGTGAGCCACCGTGCCCGGCCCTATGACACAGTTTTAAACCTGCATCCCATTCCTTGGGCTGCACTTCCAGTAATGTACTAGGAATCAGAATCCTCTCTAAATCCTGTAATTATTTTATGAATAGCACACTTACACTGCATTATAATTTATGTTAAAAACAATTAATTTGCTAGTCTAAACATGTAATATACATTGTCATGTCTTTCACTTTGTTTAGGAAGGTGTTTGTTTTCTAAAATACTGGGATCCTCAGACAGGTAAGTGATCCAGGCCTCCCTTGGCTCTGAGATGCCCTGGAAGGAGCTGCTTCTCCAAGGATGAAGAGGTGGTGGATGACATGGAGGTCAGTGCCTTGACAATTTCCCTGGCTAGCAAGGGGTCCTGTAAGAAGGGGCCCCAGAGAATGAAGCTGAATGTACTCCCTCTTGCTCTACACTCCAGCTTTGAGGACTTACTTTAAGCCTGTGAGTAACTGGTCACAGAGCTCTACATTCTTAGAGGCAAAGAGGAAAGCAGAGGAGAGGCAAAGCTGCAGTTGTTTGGTTGGGTGCTAGCACACTGGCTGGCTGCAAGGGGAGAAGTCATGACTCCACCTCTGAGCTGAGGGGAGCTCCTGCTGCGGGTTCCTCACCCCTGCTGCCAAGCTCAAAGGCTTATGGGGCCCAGTGAGAGAGTGTGTATGTGTATGTGTATGTGCGTGTGCATGTGTGCACACGCATGTGTAGCTAGAAAGCTCCTGGCTCCAGCCAGTTGTTGCCAAGTGGGGCTTTGAGCTGTGGATGGCATAAGCACCTATGGCCAACAGGGCATGTGGGAGCTGAAGCCCAGCATATTCTGTGTTCAGCAGGCTATGACATGGAATTGCATATGCATAGACGGAGGGGCTCTTTTTCATTTTTTGTTTTTGTTTTTTTGTTTGTTTGTTTGAGACAGGGTCATACTCTATTGCTATTGTCCAGACTGGAGTGTAGTGGCGCCATCATAGCTCATTGTAATCTCAAACTCCTGGGCTCAAGTGATCCTCCTGCCTCATCCTCTTGAGTAGTAGGACTGCAGCTATGCGGCCACCACACCTGGCTAATTTTTAAAAAGTTTTTGTAGAGATGGGGTCTCCCTATGTTGCTCGGGCTAGTCTCAAACTCCTGGCCTCAAATGATCCTACCACCTTGGCCTCCCAAAGTGTTGGGATTATAGATGTGAGCCACCATGACCTCTTTTTCTGATTTTCATTGGCTAACAGCACCTGCCATGTTCCCCCACCCCCCATTTTTTTCAAGAGAAACCAGAAAAAGAGAACACTTGAAATCTCTCTATTTTTAAGGTTTGGCACTTGATACAAAATTATACACACACACACACACACACACACACACAGTGTAGGCTAAATAAAACAGTTCAGGGGCTGTAATTGGCAGCAGGAGATAAGTGATGGAAGCCCAAGGACACCCTGGGAAGTTAGCAGAGCCCGGAGCCAGAACTTAGGGATCCCTGCAACTCATTGTATTTAGGTCATGCCACCATGCCTACAGCTACTTTCTAGCTCTTGGCAAGACCATGGGTTTCTTCTAGCTGATTACTCTCCCTGGGGGATTCTGCCTCTAGAGCTAAGGGTACCTACCACTAGTGGGGCCCAGGACCTTCCTTGCAGCCTCATTCCCTGGCTTTTGGGGAAGGGCAGGGGGAGAGTGGGTGGGGGTTGAATATTTTGGCAAGGCACTGAGGGTGCTTCTGAGAGTCATCCAGGATAATAGGTTTGGAAATGGGAAGAGGACCATGAGTTCCTCTGCTCTCTTAATGTGAAAGGGCAAACCAACCTGGATGGTGTCAAGTCAAGAAGGGACCCTCCAGGTCCATCCCTCCAGGGATGAAGGGAGGTGTGTGTGTGTGTGTGTGTAGGAAGGCAGGGAGCTGTGAACCTACCTAGGGCCAACACGAAAGACTGCACTCTGCCTCCACTAGCTTAAAATGGAAAGCCAAAGTTGTCTCAAGGTATGGAAAATAAATCCTCTTAGTGTTTTGTTTTCTTTCAGAATCAAACCTAATGGGAAGCCTCCTAACCTGTGGCCCCAAAAGCAGAGCATTTTAGCCCAAGGCAATTTCCCTTCAACAGACTACCTTAGATTGTGGGGAGCAGAAACAGGGAGGAAACTCTGAGGACTGTAGCCCCCAGGAGCTCTCCCTCCTGGCTTTGGCTGACAGTGGGGGAGGGGGAGTTGAGGCCAACTCCGGGTTGGTTCCCTATTTCCGGACCCAGCGAAGCCCCACTCTTTCCCTCCTCTTTACCCTTTCTGAACTTGTCGGATATGTCCCCATAAGAAGCACTTAGACCTTTTATTCCCGCGGAAGTGGAACGCCTGCAGCCAGAGGAGCAGGGGACAGTAGGGGGCAAGATGGGAGTGAATGAGGGCTGCCCCCCACCCTCAGCAGGTCAGGCGCCGCGGGTAAGGAGCCCTCACCCAGAGCCTGCCCCTACCCTGTCCTCGGCTGCGGCGGGCGCCCGGGGCTCGCTCAGTTCTGCCTGCCCGGCTGCATGA
>NW_012104254.1:8399283-8402109 GCF_000951045.1 Mandrillus leucophaeus
CTCCTTCCTGAAAGGAGCTAGGAGCCAAATCTGTGAGCCGACAGGCATACCCTCTGAGCCCCCATCTTACTCCTTTCTTGCTCCTGGCTTCAAATATAGAATGGTGTCTCTGAGAGGTGGGGCACCCAGCACCCCTCCGGGCCCCCAAGCGACCCCCACCCGGCAGCCCCGGAGGTGGGGTCAGAGTTGGGTGAAGGCTGACCCACACGGAAAGGGCCAGGCCCTGCAGACTCAAACTACCCAACACCCACTGGCCAGGCCCCGCAGACTCAAAGGGCGACCACAGCAGCCCAGAAAGGGAACACAGGCATCTGGGACCGAAACGTCTCATAATTTCTTGGCGGGTCTCCAGCCTAGTGGCAGCTTAAAATAAACTGGCATGAAATGGGGTCGCGGAAGAGTTCAAGAATTAATTGGGTGAAAAATAGTATTTGACTAGATGATCGGGCTCGCATGGCTGCTCTTCAGTCAGATCGGGGAGTGGGGAAGACAATAGTGCGCCTCGGCTCCTCATCCCTGGCCCCTCTTCCCAACCTGCCCCTCATTAACCCTTCCCTCTGACATCTTGGGTCTGGAGCAGGCACAGGTAAATGGAATCAAGCACCCTTCCTCTGAGTCACAACTGAGGGTGGGGGTGCTGCTGGATTTTCCTTCTTTTCCAGGCTGTTCTCAAACCCCTCAAGGTCTATCTGCTGCCTTCGGGGCTCAACTTCCAGCAAGAAGCGTGGAAAGCAGCCCCATCCCCGCTAAGCCCCCAGGCGGGCTGGTGTGGTGAGCCCAGCACGAAATCCCCTTCCAATCTCTCAAAGCAAAGCTCTCCAAGCACTCCCATCCCTTACCCTACACTTCCTGGTGCCTCCAGCTTCACACAAGTGTTGCAGGCGATAAGGAGAGTGACATCAATTAAACCCGAAGCACAACATAGCCCCAGCAGGGAGAAGAAACAGCCTGACATCGGTGAGACATCTCACAGATGGAGTTCCAGTGACAGACAGGAAATCAGTGCAAAAGTGAAACCCTAATAATACCTGGCGGATAAAGAGCTATTTGGACCTGATAAAGTACTTTCACTTTAAACATCATCTCATCTAATTCTCGTAACAGTCCTATGAAACTGGCAGGAGTGTTGATCTAAGAGTCATTTGACAAAGAAAAAACATCGAGGCTCAGAGAGGTTACATGAGTTTTCCAAGGTCACTCAGCAGGGAAGTTGTAGGTCAGATACATTGCACTGCCTTCCAAAATTGGAGGCTGCAATGAAAGGGAAAGGGAGACAGGGAGAGCAAGCGAGAGAGCCCCTTTGATGTAGCAAGGGTCGGGAAGACCTAGCGGTTGAGGACAAGGAGGGCTCCAAGTCCCACCCAAGGGTTGCTGGAACAAGAGAGTGCCTAAGGTTGCCTGCAGTAAGGCCACCTCCCAGGATACTCTAAAGGGGCAGAGAAGTGGAGCTAGCTGGGTGGGCAAGGGTATTATCTGCAAGGGAGGGTGAGAGTGGATAGAGCGCCCAGCGCTCCTGTGAAGCCTGGGGTGCGGATGCCGTAGCTAGGCTAAGGGCCCGCAACAGTGTGCCTGGGACACGTGCTGCTTGCTCTTTCACAGCAGGGTCCCCGGCTCTCTTTTGTAGCTTCGAGGCAAACCAGGCCACGTGCGGATTCAGGTCATCCCCTCTGTTGGGTCTCCTACCTGTGACTGGGCGTTTGCACCGGCGACTGGCGGTCACCGGGAAGTAGGGGCGCCGGGAATGAAGGGTAAATTAACACAACTGCCTGCTAACCCCCTACTCCCACCCCCAGGCGGCAAAAGGGGGTGGGAAATGTGGAAAGCGTCAGAAAAGAAATCCATCAAGGCGAAAGTAACACACAAAGGCGCGCAGGCCTCGCATTCCTCCCGCCCTGCCCTGACCAGCTCCAACGCCGGTGCCTGGTTCATATGCTACCAGGGCTGGCGACTCTCCCGAGTTCCTCTTTGTTGTGTGGGTAATTGTATCACTCCTGGGTGGCGGGAAGAGGGAGTTGCAAAGGAAATTGGAATGAGACCTGAGGACTTAACACAGGACCTCCTGCCCGGGAACCAATGCCAGCGTCTAAAGGGGCTTTCCGGTAATAATCCCCACATCGTTGATGAGGATACTTATTTTGTCAAATATAAAGTGCCATAAAAGCGCATCAATAAGCACTCCCTGTAACCACATTGTCCTTCTTAAGCCCTTTCTGTATACAAATTCTGGAAATTCATATAATTAATTACATCTCAGAAACAAAATAAATAAAGAGGGGAGCGGGAACCCTTACAGTCTGAAGCTGATAGTTTTTTTTAGGGGGGTGGGGTCAGGAGACACTTCTTCACTCCAACAAGGAAAAAGAAAAACAATTTTCTCATCTCAGGCCTTTACAGAGGTAGGAAATAAAATTAAAGATAGATTCTGGAAACGGGTTGAGGAGCCTGTAGTACTTAAGACAGGGAAGCATAAATCCTCCTCCCTCTTTTATCTGGCGTCTCTTTTCTTTCTCTCTTTTCGGGACGTGTCACCTCCTGACAGATCTCTTGCCTGGGGTAAGGAGAGAGGTGCTCTCTCCTCTCTATGATAAATCTTCTTGCCCCCTCCCAGTTCCCCATCTCTTGCCACTCAGAATGCTGCCCGTTCCCCGCTTTATTTATTTATGTCTCTGAGATGTAATTAATTGTATGAAATGTCAAGGCTCAGTCTCAGTTTTATGCACCTTTCCCGCCCCTGGCTTCTCCCTAACTCGTCAATAGCTTGATGCAAATTTGGAGCAATTAGGGACCCTGAGTTTTCTAAACGCTGCAATTAACGTCCAAATTTCC
>NW_012104254.1:8403954-8406438 GCF_000951045.1 Mandrillus leucophaeus
TGCGCCTGCTCTGCCGCTATCTCCCGCGCGCAGCAGCTGACGGATGGCTCTTTAATAAGCCCCTCGTTAATCTTCCCCCGCCTCTCCAACCTCTGCCCGGGGAAATCCGTATTTTCTGGCCCGATAAGGCTAGAGAATTTTAGACGGTGAAATGTAGCAAGGAAAGCAAGTCCTTATTGTTTAGCCGGAGTCACTCAGCTGTGTCCCTTCGAACAAATCTCCCTTTTTCCTTAAAAAAAAAACAAAAAAACAAACAAAAAAAAAAAAAACTACATCCCTTGGGCGTTTTCATTTTAGACCCTCCTGCCTCCAAAGAGCAGTTCTTTCTCCTCTCCAGCACCCTGATCTATTTTTTTCCTTCCCGGCAAATCTCATCCGGCACCGCCCGGTCCTTTCGCCCCCTGCGACTCCTTGTCTCTGCTCGTTCCCTTTCCCTTCCCTCGTCGCCTTCAAGGATACGCCAGGCAAACCCTCGTGCCTCCCCCAGGCAGGTCATGGAGGGCTTCAAGCAATCCTTTTCTCTAGCGTCCGAAGCCCCAAAGAAAGAAACTTGAATCCGTTCTGACATCTCAGGGCAAAACCCCTCAAGGTGGAGAGACCACTTTCAACACGACCCAACCGCGGGTGGAGGTGTGAGTGAGGGGTAGGCGATGATATAGGGGACGGGGGAAACGTGTCAGCTACAGCTTTAGGCAGATACCGCGCCTTTGGTCTGCTCTCCAGCAAGCCAGATCAGTTCACCTTTTCTACGCGACCTTTGGGACGCGCGGGCAGAGTGCACAGCACCGGGTGGGAGCTGCTTGTGCATGGGGCTAGGAAAGTGGTGTTGCCGCGCGGGGGCGCTTTCCTCCCGCTTTTGCGCCCAGGCAGGACACCCGGCGTTCGCTCCACGGGGTCTTGGGGATTGGGGACTCCAGAGGAAAAGACCCCTGGGGACCGGGTCTGGGGCGGGCAGAGGAGGGTCAAGGCCTGTACGGGAGCGCTGGCTGTGCTGGCTGTGCTGGCTGTAATTACTTTAGAAAAGACCCAAGAGCCGGGATTCCCCTCCGCTTGCGTCCTGGTCTCCCAAGCCCAAAAGGTCTGCGCGCCTTGCCGCCCAGCTGGGCCCCAGCGGGCCCTGTCACTTACCGCAGATCTTGAGCCCCAGTTTTCTGGTGCATCCATGGGCCACGCCGCACCAGGTATCGTACGCTAGGACGAGAGAGAGGGAGAGAGGTGCTGTCAGGGAGGGTCCGACCGTGGGGAAATGGGTGGAGGGCAGTGGTTTTCTTGGGGAAGGATGAGGTCTTTGCCAGAGCTCTTCATTAAAAGCTCCTTCCTGAAAGGAGCTAGGAGCCAAATCTGTGAGCCGACAGGCATACCCTCTGAGCCCCCATCTTACTCCTTTCTTGCTCCTGGCTTCAAATATAGAATGGTGTCTCTGAGAGGTGGGGCACCCAGCACCCCTCCGGGCCCCCAAGCGACCCCCACCCGGCAGCCCCGGAGGTGGGGTCAGAGTTGGGTGAAGGCTGACCCACACGGAAAGGGCCAGGCCCTGCAGACTCAAACTACCCAACACCCACTGGCCAGGCCCCGCAGACTCAAAGGGCGACCACAGCAGCCCAGAAAGGGAACACAGGCATCTGGGACCGAAACGTCTCATAATTTCTTGGCGGGTCTCCAGCCTAGTGGCAGCTTAAAATAAACTGGCATGAAATGGGGTCGCGGAAGAGTTCAAGAATTAATTGGGTGAAAAATAGTATTTGACTAGATGATCGGGCTCGCATGGCTGCTCTTCAGTCAGATCGGGGAGTGGGGAAGACAATAGTGCGCCTCGGCTCCTCATCCCTGGCCCCTCTTCCCAACCTGCCCCTCATTAACCCTTCCCTCTGACATCTTGGGTCTGGAGCAGGCACAGGTAAATGGAATCAAGCACCCTTCCTCTGAGTCACAACTGAGGGTGGGGGTGCTGCTGGATTTTCCTTCTTTTCCAGGCTGTTCTCAAACCCCTCAAGGTCTATCTGCTGCCTTCGGGGCTCAACTTCCAGCAAGAAGCGTGGAAAGCAGCCCCATCCCCGCTAAGCCCCCAGGCGGGCTGGTGTGGTGAGCCCAGCACGAAATCCCCTTCCAATCTCTCAAAGCAAAGCTCTCCAAGCACTCCCATCCCTTACCCTACACTTCCTGGTGCCTCCAGCTTCACACAAGTGTTGCAGGCGATAAGGAGAGTGACATCAATTAAACCCGAAGCACAACATAGCCCCAGCAGGGAGAAGAAACAGCCTGACATCGGTGAGACATCTCACAGATGGAGTTCCAGTGACAGACAGGAAATCAGTGCAAAAGTGAAACCCTAATAATACCTGGCGGATAAAGAGCTATTTGGACCTGATAAAGTACTTTCACTTTAAACATCATCTCATCTAATTCTCGTAACAGTCCTATGAAACTGGCAGGAGTGTTGATCTAAGAGTCATTTGACAAAGAAAAAACATCGAGGCTCAGAGA
>NW_012104254.1:8407668-8413693 GCF_000951045.1 Mandrillus leucophaeus
GTTGAAGAGCCTGTAGTACTTAAGACAGGGAAGCATAAATCCTCCTCCCTCTTTTATCTGGCGTCTCTTTTCTTTCTCTCTTTTCGGGACGTGTCACCTCCTGACAGATCTCTTGCCTGGGGTAAGGAGAGAGGTGCTCTCTCCTCTCTATGATAAATCTTCTTGCCCCCTCCCAGTTCCCCATCTCTTGCCACTCAGAATGCTGCCCGTTCCCCGCTTTATTTATTTATGTCTCTGAGATGTAATTAATTGTATGAAATGTCAAGGCTCAGTCTCAGTTTTATGCACCTTTCCCGCCCCTGGCTTCTCCCTAACTCGTCAATAGCTTGATGCAAATTTGGAGCAATTAGGGACCCTGAGTTTTCTAAACGCTGCAATTAACGTCCAAATTTCCGCTGATTACAGACTTTGAGCACAGCGCAGGGGGAAAGGAGGAGGTTAGATCTTGGCTCAACGAAAGCCGGGGACTGAAAACTCTTTTTCCTGCTGGGGCTCCCAGCTCTTCATTCCGCCCCGTGCCCTGACCCCTGTCGTCCCACGAAGCAAAGAAACCACACACAACAGAATAAAAACGACACTGGCTGCGCACCCCTCCTCCGCCGCGAAGCCCTCAACGATCGCCGCCACTCGGACCTTGTGTGGTCCTCGCTCTCCGGTGCCCTGGGAGTCACCTAGCGTCCCTGACAGTCAAATGACCTCTGGCAGGGACCCGGTCAGAGCCCCATTTATTTCCCAGCCTCCATTATCTCCGCGCTCCCTCTTTCCTTTCCGCCAGCTCAGCCTCCCGACGTCCCAGCGCCCCCATCTTCCCCGCAGTTCATTTGACAGAAAATTGGGGCGGGACCTACTTGTGGGGCGCAGGTTAGTGGTATTGGGGTCCGCTCCCGCGTTCGAGGAGGTTGCAGACGAAGATGGGGTCGAAGACGCCATCAGCTCGGTCGTCCCGGGGCCTCTACTGTCCGGGGTCCTCGACTGGTCCGGCGCAGAAACAGGCTGCAAAGAGAAGCAAGAGCTGTGCGGGGAGGACTTCCGGGGTCCTGCACACCGGAGGGACTGAGCAGCCGGGGGCGCAGACGACTCCCCTTGAAGATCCGGCGCTGGAGAGACAAGAAGAAGGGAGGGCAGCGAGCCTGCCTGGTCGGGGTGCACGGGGGTGGGGGCAGCGGAGGAGACGTTCACGTTAGCTCCGGTACTGGGGCGCGGGCAGCGTAGCCCTGGGTCGGTCTCGAGTCTGGCGGTGCATTGGCGCGACCTGGAGTGAAGCGCCGACACGAGGCAGGGTCGAGGTGGGGGTCCAAGGCCAGTACAAGACGCGCGGGTGTGGGGGACTGGGCTAGGAGTACAGGGGAGCGCTCAGTGAGCGATTTTCCAGCCGAGCCGCTACAAGCCCCACTGGGCACTCAGCACCGGCGTGCGGGCCAGCGGGGGGAGGGCGCACGGGGCGGGCATGTCTGGTTCGGTGTCTGGTTCCCGTTGTTGTGTCTGGCTAATTCCCTGAAAAGAAAAGCACTAACTGCTCCGGGGACCAGGGACTTTGGTGAGACAAGATGAGAGGGGGAAAAAGGCCCATGTTTTTATGTTCTCCCTCGGACTCGGCCAGAGAAGAACCACAGTCACCTTGCCCTCCAGACAGCCAGAAAACAGCGAGTCGGAACCTTGCTTGTCTCCCTCTTATCCCTACCGGTTTTTAGCCATCGCTAAGCCTAAGGCGAGGTTTCGGTCCGGTTTCAGCGTTTCTCCTCTACCTAGCCCCTTGAGAACCCCAGAGACCTCGCGGTGCAGATCCAGAGAGGGTGGGGTAGGTAAGAATGGGGATCGTCACCGGGGAAACGAACTTGCGCGCAGCGCGCAGGAGGCGGCGGACAAAGATCTTGCGCGGCGCCTCTGCTCGACTCTCGGCGCTGGCGCGATGGCGCCCGAAGGCCCTGGGACAGAGAGTGCGGGAGAATCTGGGTAGATCGAGGACCCCGCAGAGAAGCACCCATCGGCTATTGCCTCCACACCCTCCCTCCGACCTCACACCTAGCCCCGCGCGAGCACTCGCACAGCAACACTGGCAGCGGGTCGACCACGGCCGCTGGGAAAGTAACAGGTTACCGCTCCCAGTAGCGCCTTTGGCTGCTGCTGGTCAGGCGCCCTTTGGATGGACAGGCGCTCGCAGCATGGAAGCTCAAGGGAAAATCGCTGTTGCCCCACTTCAAGTAGAGCCTCAGCCTCTGTGCGTCCCCGCGGCTTGAATCCGGCGGGCAGAGATAAGAAGAGTGACGAGGGCGGGGTGGGGGGTGGGGGTCCCTGCGCAGCGCACCCATGGAGAGCAGGGACTAGGGCGGGCAGGAAGCACTCATTTCGGGAGGGTGGGTGGCCGGCGCCGGGGATGGGGTTGGTTGAGAAGCCGCGGGCGGAGAGGACCTGGCTGAACAGCCACAGATGGGCGCTGGGAAGTCCAGGTGGTCGCTCGCTTACCCACCTCGGCTCGGCCACAGCGAGCTGGGCACTCCCGCCTTTCCTCTGCACAGCGCCCAGCGATCCGCTCGACTCGGCTCGGCTCAGCTCTGACAGGCGTAATCTGCCCGGCGTCACCTCCAGCTGCTTCCTCGTTCTCGCTAGTTCCGTCTCGCACGCGAGCGCCAGGAGAAGAGAGAGATTCGAAGAGGCGGCTGCACGGCTTCGGGGTAGGCGGGGGCAGAGTGGGGAGGCGGGGACCGGATCGGCGGGGAAATCACGAGGCCGTTGCTCGCGGGGGCAGCTCGTCGGTGGAGCGGCGGGGCTCCTCTGCAGGTGCCTGACCGCCTCTGGAGCTTTATAGGGCGATTATAAATCCAGCTCACGGTTTTGCGCCCGGAAGGAAAAAAAAGGTCTTATGAGTAATCCAGAACGTACTCAACACGCTTTTTTTTTTTCCTTTGGAAATAGTCAGGCTGTCGGGTGAGAGGAGGGAAAAGATAATTCCTACGAAGAATTCTGCCTTTCTGAGCGTTTCTTCTTCCCTCCCCTCCTTTCCCCTCTCCCATTTCCCCTCCCCCTCCCATATCTTGTCGGAGACCAGCGGCGGCTTTGCCTCAGTCCTTTTCCCCGGGGTTCCCCCAAATCTGTGACCCTGCGACGCTTCCTTGAGCGAAAGCGCGCTCTGGGTCGTGTCCTCGTTGGCTCTCTACGGAGCCGGGATTGTTGTAACGGCAAAGGAGGCAGAAATGAGGGGAGATCTCTCAGACTACCGAGGAATTAGTTTCCTCATCCAGCCCTGGGCCTCATCAAAGTACCACACCTGGCCACAGCTACCCAGTGCCACCGGCAGAGAAAATGACCCCACGTCCCTTTAGCTATGCGCTCGCTCCTCGCTTTAGCCCCCTTGGTGATGGGAAAAGAAGGCCTCCTGATTAATCACGTCTGAAGGTTGATGACACGCACGAGCGCCGCTGCACGCGCATGGGGAACCCGTGCACAGCCCGGGAGGGGCGGACCAATCCCCCTTGCCCTGGCCCACTTCCCCTTCGATTTCACGCGCTTTAAGGATTCTCCCACTGCAATATTTAGGCACGGTTAAAAGAACCGCTGCGTTGGGAAAAGCCCCTCGCCTTAAAAATGCGTTGATGGAGAAATTCCCACCAGAGGGCGCCAAGAGCCCAGAGACCGACCGGCCCTGCGCTCCCAGGTCTCTCCTCCAGCGCCCGAGAGGAGCCCACACCTGGAGCTGCTGGCCAGGCGGTTACGCGCCGGCCTGCCTCTTCATGCCTTGCCTCACCGCCCTGTCACTAGTTTAAGTTCTCCCCTTTTTTCTCCCCCCGTTTCTTTTTCTTTAGGGCAAAAAAGTTGATGTCTGTGCGTGTCTGGGTAACACTGTGTAGGCAGTGATTCCTCTACAGGTATTTACCGTGGTCCTCCCCCTCTCCCCCGGTGGTGCAGCACGCAGGAGTTATTTATGCACACGTCTGGGGCCTCACTGGTTCAGCCGAGGCCCGTCCGTTTTCTTTGAATGCCTTATCACCTTTCACTACAACACAATGGAAACACAGAAAAATGTTATAAATCACAGAGAGTTCCATGAGGGAGATCGAAGGGTCCGCCCTGGGCAGATATGGCCTGATAAGCAAGAGGGATCTCGAAGGTCCGCCCTGGGCAGATACGGTCTGATCAGCAAGAGGGATCTCGCTGTTGGGTTTGAAATAATCGCGTTGCCTTTGGTACTAAAGAAACTACTGTTTTGTCGCCTTGTCCTCTCCTGACAATAAAATCCTGGGCACTTTTTAAGGACACAAAAACATCCTAAACGGCGGGGCGCGCGGTGACTGCAGCACTGGGTACTGAGGCTTGGGCCTGGTCAGGCTGGGGGTGCCTGCTCCACGTAGGAAACGTCCCCCCGAAACCACTCAACCGGCAGCTGCTCGGCGCAACCAGGTGAAGCTCGGAATTCCATCCACCGGCCCTCCTAGAGCCTTCCCTAAACGAGACGGTCGCACCAATCAGGGAGCCAGGTGCCAGTGCTAAATCATTCAAGAGCCACGGGGCAGGAGACAGGAGGGAGGAGGCAACACATCCCCGGCGCCCCTCGGTCTTCATTGTCCAGCAGAGACGCCCGCTCGCCCTGTCTCCTCAACCTTTTCCCAAAACCCGTGATTCCCTGGAAAGGAAGATTCGTTTATTTCACCTGTGGCACGAGATTGAGACATTTACAACCATTTCCTCCTTTGACCCCAGAGTTCAAAACACCCCTAACGTTTTAGCCAATAAAATAATCTCGTTGGAGAAGAAATCTCCTGCAAGGCTAGGTATCGCAAGCTGAAGCTGAGTCCGTCCAGCTTTGAGGACATCCCTCTCTTTCTCCTTTATGGTGAGTAGGGGAGGAAGGAAGCCTCTTGCCCGTCCTTGTTTAGAATGTTTAATTGAATATTAGCAATAATTGATTAAACGAGTATTTATTAATCCCCTACTGTGTGCCAAGCACTTATTTTTTGGAGCTTGCATTGTCCCTGCGGTTTATATTATCCTGCACGCCGAGAGTGGACATTCCAGTGAGGCAGGGAGGGGAGCGGACTTATAGACTTCATGAATTTGATTTAATTTTCAATAATCTCCTCCTCCAACTCGGACTTTTGGGCACAGCAGGAATGGTAAGGAATTGAAGGCCTGGAATTCCACCCCATCCAGATACTGAGTTTTGAGGTAGGGCATAGATCTTTCAGCACGAAGGACAGCGCCCGCCCTTCTGGTCCCCACGCCTCTGTTTCGTTCGCTTCCGCCAATAGCTCTGGGCCAACCCACCAGGCTTGCCCCAGCAGTCTTCACTCCTGGCAGTAACGGCAGTGTTTGTTTTGCCTAGTTGGGGCTTGAGGTATTTCGCCCACTGCTCTTCTCTCGGGTAGGAATTTGAACTAAGAGAGGCCGTGGTTGTCATTCGGCTCTAAACAACATTTGAAACCTATGTTTTTGTTTATGTCTTTCACTCTTCCTTTTATCTTTTATTACTCCTGGGGGAGGATTCTTGGGTTAATGGGGGTGGAAAAAAGATATCCTCTCCAGGGACTCGAACCGGTGATGAGGGGTGGCCCGGAAGGGAGTGGTATCCGCCCAGCTGTTTCGATTGTAGTTGAAGCGCTTTGAAGAAATGGGAACGCGGCGCTCAAAGGCAGAAGAAGGAGGGGGCGATGTGCGACCCCTCCAGTCTCTTTCGGGCGTTAGGGATTTGCGATCTTGCAGCCCCAGCTACTCCACCCTGTCTTGCCGAGGATAATCTTTCCTTAGGTCAACCACGGCTGGGACTTGGGAACACGACCCTCCGCCCACAATGCCCTTTATTCCTTTCCCCGGCGTGGGTGGGTGGGGGATTGTTTAAAGATATTCCAACCGGATTTGGGGCCAAGCCTTTTCTGCAAAGGGAAAAGCGGGTGGGTGGGAGGAGTGTGAGGCGTTGAAGGAGCGCCCAAACGGGCTGCGGGGAGATCTTCATGCCTAAAACGTGGTCAGTCAAGGTGAGTAGACAGGACACGTCAAATTTTTTTTTGACGCACTTAGAATTTTTAGCCTCCAG
>NW_012104254.1:8413743-8418116 GCF_000951045.1 Mandrillus leucophaeus
TGTCGCCTTGTCCTCTCCTGACAATAAAATCCTGGGCACTTTTTAAGGACACAAAAACATCCTAAACGGCGGGGCGCGCGGTGACTGCAGCACTGGGTACTGAGGCTTGGGCCTGGTCAGGCTGGGGGTGCCTGCTCCACGTAGGAAACGTCCCCCCGAAACCACTCAACCGGCAGCTGCTCGGCGCAACCAGGTGAAGCTCGGAATTCCATCCACCGGCCCTCCTAGAGCCTTCCCTAAACGAGACGGTCGCACCAATCAGGGAGCCAGGTGCCAGTGCTAAATCATTCAAGAGCCACGGGGCAGGAGACAGGAGGGAGGAGGCAACACATCCCCGGCGCCCCTCGGTCTTCATTGTCCAGCAGAGACGCCCGCTCGCCCTGTCTCCTCAACCTTTTCCCAAAACCCGTGATTCCCTGGAAAGGAAGATTCGTTTATTTCACCTGTGGCACGAGATTGAGACATTTACAACCATTTCCTCCTTTGACCCCAGAGTTCAAAACACCCCTAACGTTTTAGCCAATAAAATAATCTCGTTGGAGAAGAAATCTCCTGCAAGGCTAGGTATCGCAAGCTGAAGCTGAGTCCGTCCAGCTTTGAGGACATCCCTCTCTTTCTCCTTTATGGTGAGTAGGGGAGGAAGGAAGCCTCTTGCCCGTCCTTGTTTAGAATGTTTAATTGAATATTAGCAATAATTGATTAAACGAGTATTTATTAATCCCCTACTGTGTGCCAAGCACTTATTTTTTGGAGCTTGCATTGTCCCTGCGGTTTATATTATCCTGCACGCCGAGAGTGGACATTCCAGTGAGGCAGGGAGGGGAGCGGACTTATAGACTTCATGAATTTGATTTAATTTTCAATAATCTCCTCCTCCAACTCGGACTTTTGGGCACAGCAGGAATGGTAAGGAATTGAAGGCCTGGAATTCCACCCCATCCAGATACTGAGTTTTGAGGTAGGGCATAGATCTTTCAGCACGAAGGACAGCGCCCGCCCTTCTGGTCCCCACGCCTCTGTTTCGTTCGCTTCCGCCAATAGCTCTGGGCCAACCCACCAGGCTTGCCCCAGCAGTCTTCACTCCTGGCAGTAACGGCAGTGTTTGTTTTGCCTAGTTGGGGCTTGAGGTATTTCGCCCACTGCTCTTCTCTCGGGTAGGAATTTGAACTAAGAGAGGCCGTGGTTGTCATTCGGCTCTAAACAACATTTGAAACCTATGTTTTTGTTTATGTCTTTCACTCTTCCTTTTATCTTTTATTACTCCTGGGGGAGGATTCTTGGGTTAATGGGGGTGGAAAAAAGATATCCTCTCCAGGGACTCGAACCGGTGATGAGGGGTGGCCCGGAAGGGAGTGGTATCCGCCCAGCTGTTTCGATTGTAGTTGAAGCGCTTTGAAGAAATGGGAACGCGGCGCTCAAAGGCAGAAGAAGGAGGGGGCGATGTGCGACCCCTCCAGTCTCTTTCGGGCGTTAGGGATTTGCGATCTTGCAGCCCCAGCTACTCCACCCTGTCTTGCCGAGGATAATCTTTCCTTAGGTCAACCACGGCTGGGACTTGGGAACACGACCCTCCGCCCACAATGCCCTTTATTCCTTTCCCCGGCGTGGGTGGGTGGGGGATTGTTTAAAGATATTCCAACCGGATTTGGGGCCAAGCCTTTTCTGCAAAGGGAAAAGCGGGTGGGTGGGAGGAGTGTGAGGCGTTGAAGGAGCGCCCAAACGGGCTGCGGGGAGATCTTCATGCCTAAAACGTGGTCAGTCAAGGTGAGTAGACAGGACACGTCAAATTTTTTTTTGACGCACTTAGAATTTTTAGCCTCCAGTAAACGTAATTTAGGGCCACGGTATTGGTTCGTTTCAGCTGGCTCTTTAAAATCTATTTTAAGTGTCTAATTTATGACCAAAAAGAAAAAAAATGGCAGTGTTCACCGTTTAAACGTCTGTCTCCCGAGACGAGAACTGGGGGAAGCGTTACTTAACCTTTCGTTCCGCTTAAGTTGGAGCTAAGGTCCATTTGCTGTTTTTGTACTTTAAAGATAGTTCCCTGAATTATTCTGGACTTTCTTGGAGGACCATGGCTAAATCCACACCCTCATCCCAACAGACCACACAACACTCACAGCTGGGAGGTAGGAAAGGGTTAAAAGAGTGCGAGAGGGTGGGAGGGGTAACAGCAGAATGCTGGAAGGCTGGAGAGGGAGGACTCTAGGAATTACAGTCACTTCTAAAGAAGAGAGCTGGATTATTCGGATAATTGGCAAATGGTCCTTCCCCCTTGATAGTCAGAAGATGAAAATATTCTAATACAAAGAAATGAATCAAGGAGGACAGGGTGACTTGTGTTTGGGCAAATCTCCTTGTGCAAATCTTAAAACGCCCACTTCTTGCTATTCTAAACACGAACACAGAACGACCACCAGGTGGCAATAGATTACAATTTCTGAGAAGACACAACAGGCCTCCCAAGGGAACAGTTCTTCAAGGAAGAATGCAGGCTCATACTCATCCCTGCCGTATTTCGCAAAGCATGGCCTTTTCAAATGGTCAGAAGTGCTCCGGAAGTGACCTGAAACACCCAGGGTGGTGTGTCCCTTTGGTGAAAGACTAGGGGATGAATGGCATCTGTTTTTTTCCCACCTAGCTGTGTCCCAAAGGTAGTGAACCTTTGAATATTAGGCAAGAAACTGTTTCACTGCAAAACTGGAAACCAAGGAAATATAGTTCTGGATTGTAATTCTGATGGGGAGCTTTAAAGGTATATCTGTGTTTTCTGATCTCAACAGAAACCAAGGCAAAATCAGTCCTTCCCCAAAAGGGTGGAATGCAAAAAGGAGGATTTCCCACCTGATATGCTTTAGTGAAATACAGAATTCATGGGAGACTGAGGAGAGTAATATTTTATTCATTTCTTTTAGTGTAAAAGTTCTTGAGCTATTTAAAATAACAGATATTTAGTCCCCATTTTCAAATATAGGTATCTGGGACTGTTGCTTGTGAAAAGCTTCTGGAAAGTTCTGACTTAGTTGTGGAGAATCTAATAACTTAAATTTCTATTCCAGGCCAGGTTTCTTCCCCTAATCCTGGCCAGTTACTCAGGGGAGGAAACTAGAACCTTAACAGAAGGGGTGCATGATTGATTGCCATTCTCATCAGGGCCCACCTTCAACATTGGGGGGTCACATTTCGGCACGAGATTTAGAGGGGACAAACATCCAAACTGTATCAAATATTGTGACAATAGCTGACGAATGCACTCTCTAATACCAAGAAGGGCAAAGGGGGACGGGGCGCAGTGGTTCACGCCTGTAATCCCTGAACTATAGGAGGCCGAGGCAGGCAGATCCCTTGAGGCCAGGAGTTTGAGACTAGCCTGGGCAACATGGAGAAACCCAATCTCTATTAAACATACAAAAATTAGCCGGGTATGGTGGTGCACGACCTGTAATCCCAGCTACTTGGGAGGCTGAGGCAAGAGAATCGCGTGAAGTCAGGAGGCAGAGGTTGCAGGGAGACGAGATCATGCCACTGCACTGCAGCCTGAGCAACAGAGCAACTCTTGTCTCAAAAAAAAAAGCCAAGGCAGGAGCAAGGTGGAACTCAGGGGGAAGTCTGGCATAGGCTGCCCAGAATTGCTTACTGTGGGCCCAGTCTGGCTAACAGTGGTGGTGCTGGGGTCTGTGGGGGACATTAGAGACCTCTGTCTCTGTATCTCGGTCTCTCTTGCAGTCTCTCTCTCTTTAACAACATGACTAATAATTGTCCTCATATTATAGAGGTAGGAAATAAGTCTCAGGGAAATTGTGTGGTGTGTTTTTTGTATGAATTCTCAGTTAATTATCACCTGAGGTCTTCTGTTTTCTTGATGAGGAAACTTAAGTCCAGAGAGGCTACAGGACTTCCCAGACCATACTCCTAGTGTGCAGGGGACTGGAAATGCTTTCTTCTTCCCTCAGTCCCAGCGCCTTATGCTTGTTCAGTGAAGCCTTCTGGCTCTGTCACACAATAATCATCAGACCTTGGAAAAATCACAGAATCTCTCCAGACCCCCATAATGGGAGGGTTAGGGTACAAGATAAGACCAGAGGAGGCTTCATTCATCTGAGACAATTTATTTTTACAGGTATTTTGTGATTCTTCTCACTGGCGACTCTTCTCATGTTGTAAATACCATGGACTCAAGAACCTCTTGAGGCCCTCAGGGAAGCTTTTGCTGGGAGAAAAGCAAAAACGTTGAAGTCAGTCTGACTTGAGTTTAAATCTAGATTCTACTTACCGGCTATTGTATGATTGCTCCAAGTTTACTTCTAAGTAAAACGGGTGTTAATATCAGCCTTGTAGGCTATCTTATTTGATGCTCATAGAACCCATTTTAG
>NW_012104254.1:8418426-8424823 GCF_000951045.1 Mandrillus leucophaeus
AGAGAGAGAGAACCCATTTTAGCAAGCACAACTGTACCTAGTTAATGGTGTTCAATACATGTTAATTGCTGCTTCTGCTCCTTCCCCTTAGTTCAACAGTGATTTTGATCAATTTAAATTTGTTCTCAAGGCCGGGCGCGGTGGCTCAAGCCTGTAATCCCAGCACTTTGGGAGGCCGAGACGGGCGGATCGCGAGGTCAGGAGATCGAGACTCATCCTGGCTAACACGGTGAAACCCCGTCTCTACTAAAAAATACAAAAAACTAGCCGGGCGAGTTGGCGGGCGCCTGTAGTCCCAGCTACTCAGGAGGCTGAGGCAGGAGAATGGCCTAAACCCGGGAGGCGGAGCTTGCAGTGAGCTGAGATCCGGCCACTGCACTCCAGCCCGGGCGACAGAGCCAGACTCCGTCTCAAAAATAAATAAATAAATAAATAAATAAATAAATAATTCTCCTGGGATGTATAAGCTAAGCATAATATTTGTATTATTTTGCCAATTTCTTTTATTAGAGCTACTGATCATTCCCTGACATAGGACTCAAAACCCTCCTCTTTAGTGCCTTAGAGGTTTTTATTAGTGCACAAAGATAGTTTGATCTGTAGAGAAAGTTTTCTGATGGAGTATTCAGACTCTCTTAGGAAGGGGAGAGAGGGAGCCAGTTTTGTGATGAGGTGACATTTACACATAATTATGGATTTCTGCTGGGATTCAATCTTTCGATAATTTCTATTTTCCTACTTTCATTCTCTCCCTCTGTAATCTCATCCAATCTGGCAGTTTTAAATATCTTAATTTTTATTTAAATAAAAAAATTTAGATGTTGTTGACTCCCAAATTTATATCTGTACCCTGAACCTCTGTCCAACATTCCAGTTTGATATGTCCAGTTGAATTTTCCACTTGGATTTTTTTTTTTTTTTTTTTTGAGATGGAGTCTCGCTCTGTTGCCCAGGCTGGAGTGCAGTGGTGTGATCTGAGCTCACTACAACATGGTTTCAAGCAATTCTGCCTCAGCCTCTCTAGTAGCTGGCATTAGAGGCATGTGCTACCATGCCTAGCTAATTTTTGTATTTTTAGTAGAGATGGGGTTTTGCCCTGTTGGCCAGGCTGGTCTCAAACCCCTGACTTCAGGTAATCCACCTGCCTCGGCTGCCCAAAGTGCTGGGATTACAAGCATGAACCAGCACACCTGGCCATCCACTTGGATTTCTAATAGGCATCTGAAACTTAAGGTGTCCCAAATTGAATTCCTGATGCTTTTTTCCAAACCTGCTCCTACTACAGTTTTCTTCATCTCTGTAAATAACTAGAGGCAACTCCACCTTCCAGTTGGTCTGGTCCGAAACCTTGGAGTTATCACTGACTTCTTCCTTTCAATCTGTCAGTAAATTCTGGTGGAGCTACTTTCAAACTTTAACAACTTCACTCTCTATTTCTGCTCTTACTATCCCTCATTTCCTTCCCTAACACACACAATGTAAAATACTAGGTCATACTCATATCATGGCTTTCCTCTACTCAAAACCCTCTAATGATTCCACATGTCAAAGGAAAAGACAAAGTCTTTATAATACCGATAAAGCCCTACATACGCGGTCTGACCTTGTTACCTGTTGAGCTCTTCTTGTACTGCTCTATCCCATCCTCACTCCACCCTAGGGACAATGGCCTCCTTGCTGTTTCATAAACATGAACTAGAATGGGCCAGGGACTCTGTAATTACTAACCCTGTGCTTGGAAAGTTCTTCTTCCAGGCATTTATAGGGTTTGTTCCTTCTCATTCTGGTCTTTACTCGAATGTTCAAGTGTTCTTTTCCCAGTGAGGTTTTCCTTTATCCTTATATTTAAAATTACAGGCTGGGCACTGTGGCTTATGCCTAGAATCCCAGCACTTTGGGGGGCAAGGGTCTCACTCTGTCACTCAGGCTAGAGTGCAGTGGTGCGATCATGCCTGCCTGCAGCCTTGACCTCCCTGGCTCACATGATCCTCGCACCTCATCCCCACCCCTGAGTAACTGGGACTATAGGCTCATATCATTACACCCGGCTAATTTTTTGGTTTCGGTTTTTTATTTTTTATGGAGACAGGGTCTCATTATGTTGCCCAGGCTGGTCGTGAACTCCTGGGCTCAAGTGGTCCTCCCACCTCGGCTTCCCAAGGTACTGGGATTACAGGTGTGAGCTACTGCGCCCAGTCTGCTTTGATAGGTTTTCAAAGAAAGCTCAATTTAGCAAGTTTTCATTTGAGATACGTTTCTTGAAGTATTCCCTTAATTTTGTGTAGTGACATATGATTTTTAATATTTTTTCTCTTATTTTCTTTCATTGGCAGGTTGTGAGCTAAGAGAAGGTGGCTTTAGATGAGGATGTTGTCTGCTGATTTAAAACTCTGTCCCCCCACCAGGTGCCGTGGCTCACACCTGTAATCCCAGCACTTTGAGAGGCCAAGGTGGGCGGATCATCTGAGGTCAGGAGTTAGAGACCAGTCTGACCAAATGGTGAAACCCCGCCTTTACTAAAAATACAAAAATTAGCCAGGCGTGGTGGCACGCACTTGTAACCCCAGCTATTTGGGAGGCTGAGGCAGGAGACTCGCTTGAACCTGGGAGGCGGCGGTTGCAGTGAGCTGAGATCACTCCATTGCACTCTAGCCTGGGCAACACAGCAATACGCCATCTCAAAAAAAAAAAAAAAAAAACAAAACTTTGCTCCCACCTTTAGTTGGGTTCTTCTGATGCCAGTTGGAAGAAACTGAATTTGGTGCCTGTTTTGATGGGAAAGAGATTTTCCTCTTAACATATTGTCCAGTGGTAGGCAGGGAACTGTGAAATCTATCATCTTAAAGAATAGTTACTTTCAAGCAAGTCTTTTTATGGAAAGACATTTAGAATAATCTTTATTAGAGATGAAGATACATTAGGGACCTGAGAGCATGGGACACCAAAAGCCTTGTTACAAAATAGCTGAGGTATTAAAAAGCGGTGGGAGGAGCTTATGAAAATTCAGTATTAAAATACATGTTGTTGTGCAGCAACAGGAACTACATCATAAATCTGAAGAAAACAGGGACTTTGGGGGCTATTTGTGATGGATTGCAATTAATCCTGCTTAAATATCCAATTAGTCATCAGGGTAGGCAATTTGTAAATGTACTACTGGTTAATATTTTATGAAAATAAGCAAATTTCTATCTCAGGTGATTTTTTTCCCCCGTACTTAATGAACTATTTATTGGCTTATTTATTAGTATTTATCCTCATTAAAAGCTTCCATCATACCAGAAAGAGTACTAAGGCCTGCTAAAACACCTCATATAATTGTATACTCCATGAATGTTGATTTCCTTCCTTACGTTAACTTTTCTGATCCTAAGGTCAATTTTACCTTAATTCTCTTTTAAAGATTTTTTCTTTCAAAAAATGTACATCTTCTTTCCTTTCAAGTAATATATGATTGCTAAAGAAAGCTTATGACTTTAGAATGATGAAAAAGGAAATAACCTCATCACACAAACGCAACCATGGTTAGCATTTTCAGTAACCCCCTCACCCCCATATTTTCCCCTACCCCATGTATATGCTTAATTTAAAAGGTTTTAGCCTCCAACAGATATTTGTACACCTGTGTTCATAGCAGCATTATGCACCATAACCAAAAGGTGAAAACCACCTAAATGTCCATCAGTGGATGAACAGATGAACAAAATGTGGCATATGCATACAGTGGAATATTATTTAGCAGTAAAAGGAATAAAGTATTGACATATGCTATGACATGCATGAACCTTGAAGACATGCTAAGTGAAATAAACCAGTCACAAAATGACATATATGATTCCTTTTATATGCAGTACCTAGTGTAGTCAAATTCATCAAAGCAAAAAGTAGAATGGTGGCTAGTGGGAGTGGGAAATGAGGAGTTACTGTTTGATGAGGACGGAGTTTCAGTTGGGAAGATGAAGCAGTTCTTGAGATGGGTGCTGGTGATGGTTGCACAGCAATGTAAATGTGCGTAATACCACTGAAGTATACACTTGAAAATACTTAAAATGATAAATTGCATTCTATGTATGGTTTACAATAAAAAAGTTTTTAGTTATAAAAGTGATATATGCCCATGATTTTAAAATTTTAAGGCAATAAATAAAAAGTGTAAAATGAAAAGTAAAACTCTTCTTACCTACCTCCCCTCAATTGCACAACCCAGAGATAACCATTTTAACCAGTTTCACATTTCTGCCTATCCTGACTGACAGAAGGACCCACCAATTCCTCTTCCTTGGCTTTGAATGGCCATGAACTCTTGGGGACCTGAGGGCAACCTAAGCATCCAGTTTGACTTACACAGTCTTAGGAGATGTTATTGGCATTATCATTGTGCTGTGGCAGATACATTGGATATCCTCTCAGCTACTAGTGATAGAAAATCTGAAGCAAAATGGTTTAAATAGCAAGAAAATGTATTGTTTTACATAGTGAGAAAATGTCTTCAAGGACCAGGTTCCTTTTTCGCTGTGCTCTGCTGCCCTTAGCCTTGGCTTCAGCATGAGGCCTACTCCTGGTTCTAAGACGGCCGCCAGCAGCCATGAGGGCTCCATTGCTTCCTGTTAATATCCAACTCCTGCTGATGTTTCATCAGCTGATATTGGTGTAGTTCTGCCCATGCCTAGCAATAACTAGTAGCAAAGGGGATAGGATTACTATGATTAGCTTAGATTTATCATTTGGGGTGGAATGGATATAGGGGGAACCAACCATGATATGTGTCATAAGCTGTCTCTTGGTTCAGAAAGGTACATTTTGAACAGGCTATGCAAGCCAATATCTTCTCCCACTACTTTACTTTCCAAGCTCCTCCAAGCTCTATACTCTCCCCCTGCTCCATTATAACTCATATCCTATGAGACTGGGGGGCTTATTAGGAGAGACAATCAGAAAGACCATTATACTCCTTAGTCTGGCCTTGGAGGCCTTATCTTACTTGCCTCTTGTGAACTCTCAAGACCTTATGGTATAGGACTTTTGCCCCGAACTCCACAATGTTTCCAATGGCCATAGGCTTGACTTCACATCTGGTACCATGAGCTCTGTTCACGTGCTCCCCCGTGACCAACATCAATATTTCAGGCAAATACCACAATTACGTCTGTCTTACATGTCCACCAGGACCAAGCTAAAGGGAAATAAGCATTGTAATTAAAGTAAATGCAGGCTGGGCATGGTGACTTACACCTATAATCGTAACACTTTGGGAGGCTGAGGTGGGAGGAATCCCTTGAGGCCAGGAATTGAAGACCAGCCTAGGCACCATAGCAAGACCCAGTCTCTACAAAATATTAAAAAATTAGCCAGGGGTGGGGGTGTGCACCTGTAGTCTCAGCTACTCGGGAGGCTGAGGTGGGAAGATCACTTGAGCCCAGGAGTTTGAGGCTGCAGTGAGCCGTGTTTACACCACTGCACACCAGCCTAGGCAACAGAGTGAGATCTTATCTCAATTAATAAATAAATAAAGGCAGGTTATCACCTTGTTTAGTATATAAAATAATGTAGGGTAATTGAAGGCTATGAAAGGACCAATACTGGAGAAGAGGAGACACAGCTCTGATTCCACACTTGGACTGCTGGGGCAGTGGTTCAACTAAACACTGACATGTATTAAGGTTCCCTTACATGGATCTTCTAAAGTATTAGATAAATGCCTTGTAAGTTATCCCTTTTTTCAATCTGTTCCTCTCCACTGGCCTCTTAGGGAGGAAGCCATAGCGTGAAGGGCAGGGTATTAGAATAAAATGACCTGGACTTGAATCTGCCAGTTCCCAAGTACGTGATCATTAGAAAGTTACTTTCTACCTCTCTACACCTCACTTTCTTCGTATGTAAATTGGGAATAATAACGTCTATTCCATACAGGTGTTATGAGGATTAAAAACATTAACATCTGAATGCTTAGTGCTTAACACATAACAGGCTATCAGTAGCTGTTATTATCATCCATCCTATTAAACAGGCTCAGGCTCACCAATATTTATTTATTTGTTTGTTTGTTTGTTTGCTTGTTTTGAGATGGAGTCTCCCTGTTACCCAGGCTGGAGTGCAGTGGCAAAATCAGATCATGGCTCACTGTGGCCTCAAACTCTCAGGCTCGAGTGATCCTCCTGCCTCAGCTTCCCAGGCTGAGACTACAGGCATGTGTCACCACTTTCAGCTAATTTTTATATGTTTTATAGAGATGGTTTTTGCCATGTTGTCCAGGTAAACATGCTTAAATGTTTTACAAATAATACTCTACTTACCTTATGTCTTCCAATGATACTTCATCTTTTTTCTTTCCTTGTTTTCCTTTTCCTTACCTCCAATGCACTCAAATTCACTGAAATACAGCACCCCCAATCCACAC
>NW_012104254.1:8426208-8427490 GCF_000951045.1 Mandrillus leucophaeus
AAAAAAAATACAAAAAACTAGCCGGGCGAGGTGGCGGGCGCCTGTAGTCCCAGCTACTCGGGAGGCTGAGGCAGGAGAATGGGGTAAACCCGGGAGGCGGAGCTTGCAGTGAGCTGAGATCCGGCCACTGCACTCCAGTCTGGGCGACAGAGCAAGACTCCATCTCAAAACAACAACAACAACAACAAACAAAAAACTAGCCAGCCTGGGCGACAGAGCGAGACTCCATCTCAAAAAAAAAAACAAAAAACAAAAAACTAGCCAGGCGAGGTGGCGGACGCCTATGGTGCCAGCTACTTGGGAGGTTGAGGCAAGAGAATGTCGTAAACCCGGGAGGCGGAGCTTGCAGTGAGCTGAGATCCGTCCACTGCACTCCAGCCTGGGTGACAGAGAAAGACTCCATCTCAAAAAAAAAAAAAAAAAAAAAAAAAAAAAAAAAAAAACCAGATAGGGAGACTATCTTGGATTATCGAGATGGACCCGAGGTGATCACAAGCATCTTTAAAAGCAGAAGAAAAAGTCAGGAGAGAGAATAGAGAGATGGCAGCATGAAAAGGACTTGGCCAGACATTCCTGGCTTTGAAGGAGGAGAGATGGGGCCATGAGCCAAGGAATATAGGTGGGGTCTGGAAGCTGGAAAAGGCAAGGAAATGGATTATCTCCTAGAGCCTCCAGAAGGAATGCAGCTTTGCTGACACCTTGCTTTTGGCCCAGTGAGACCCATTTTGGACTTAGAACCTCCAGAACTATAAGATCATAAACTTATGTTATTTTAAGCCACAAAGTTTGTGGTAATTTTTTATAGCAACAATAAGAAACTAATACATTTCCCATAGTCAACTTGTGCAAGTGAACCTCCATCTTCTTCAACAAAGCTGCTTTCCTGTGTTCCTGTCTTTAGGGGCTGGCATCACCATATACCTCATCCTCCCACTGACAGTCATCCTTGACCTCTACCTCTTTACCACATTTACTTTATCACCAATTCCTTCCAATTCTTTCTACCTCTAGAGTAACCCCTCCTTTCCATTACATCTCCCTGCTACTACCTCTTTTCAGGTTACAATTTTGAACTGCTAGAGTCTGTATTCAACTCTAGTCTGTTCTCTGTACTCTAAAATTTTATTTTTCATGGAGATCCATAGGAAGAAATACATTTCTCATCAAGGTCTAGGGAATACACACTCCTGAAACAAGTTTCATAAAACGATACTTGCCATACTCTTTTGCAGTATATGCTGATATTTTCTTTTTCTTTTTTTTTTTTTTTTTTTTTGAGACA
>NW_012104254.1:8432635-8433781 GCF_000951045.1 Mandrillus leucophaeus
TCTGCGACTTTGGGCAAAGCAGGTTTTTGCAGCCTCCTTGAAACTCTTTTTTTGGGTTTCTGTGGTGCTGCTCAATATCAGTTAGGAGCCTTTTGGCAGCAGGTAAAAGAAACCTTGATCCAACTGGCTTGAACAATAAGAAAGTTTATCTCATAACATAAACTCAGAGGGCTGGCTCCCAGTCCGGTCGATTCAGCGGCTGAGCATTATCAGGGGCCTAGGTTCTTTTTGTTCTCCCATCCACAGCGTCAGCTTCTTCCTAAGATTAGCTTCTCTCATGATCATGAGATAACTGCCAGCAGAAATTAGAGCAGCATGCTTCCTGGTTCTTAACCAGAAGAATGGAGGAACATCTCCTCCCAATCATGAAATAAAGTCCTCGATCTTTTTAGAACAAGTAGGTCACATGTCCATCTCGGGAACAATAACAGTCACCAGAGAAATGCCAGTCACTGGTTGGCTGGGTCTCATGGCTATGTATGTGGGGAGTGAATATCTGAACAGAATCAGGACTGTCTTTGCAAAGAAAGGGAAAAGGATAGTTGCTGAGTAGGAAACCAACAGTGCCCCCTATATTTGCTTTCCCAATTTTCCTCTTGGTTGTTCTTTCTCAGTCTATTATGTGCACTTCTCTTTCATGGACTGCCACTTAAATGTTGGTGATCATTATAATTCTATCCCTGATCCTCTTCTATTTGGACTACACCATCTCCATGGGTCCTCTACTCTGTTTTTTTGATTACTATCTCTAACTGATGACTCCTAATAAAGGTATATTTCCAGCCCAAGTGTCTTTTTTAAGCTTCTTACCATGAACACTAGTTAACACTTACCCAATACTTTCTGAGTTAGGCAGAATAATGCACCCCTCTGCTCCCAAGATGTCTACATCTTAGTACCCAGAAACTGCAAATATGTTAGGTTACATAGCAATGGGGCATTGAGGTTGCAGATGGAGTTAACCTTGCTGATCAGCTGACTTTAAGATAGGGAGACTCGGCCAGGCGCGGCGGCTTAAGCCTGTAATCCCAGCACTTTGGGAGGCTCAGACGGGCGGATCACGAGGTCAGGAGATCGAGACCATCCTGGCTAACACGGTGAAACCCCGTCTCTACTAAAAAAAATACAAAAAACTAGCCGGGCGAG
>NW_012104254.1:8435066-8448608 GCF_000951045.1 Mandrillus leucophaeus
TTTTTTTGAGACAGAGTCTCACTCTGTTGCCCAGGCTGGAGTGCAGCGGTGCGATCTCGGCTCACTGCAAGCTCCACCTCCCGGGTTCACGCCATTTTCCGACCTCAGCCTCCCGAGTAGCTGGGAGTACAGGCACCCGCCACCTTGCCTGGCTAGTTTTTTTGTATTTTTTTTTTTTTCAGTAGAGACGGGGTTTCACCGTGTTAGCCAGGATGGTCTCAATCTCCTGACTTTGTGATCCGACCGCCTTGGCCTTGCAAAGTGCTGGGATTACAGGCGTGAGCCATCGCGCCCGGCTATATGCTGATATTTTCTATTCTATGTATTTAATTTTGTAAAACTCTAGGTATTTGTGATTTACTGAAATGATTTCATAACTGACCAATGGATCATAATGTGTAGTTTAAGAAGACGTCTTTTCTACCTGGCTACCAGAATGCTCTTTCTAAAATACAATTATTTTCCTTAAAGTCATTCAATGCCTCCATTACTCTAGGATAAAGTTCAAACCCTAACATGGCTTCTAAGACCCTCCATCACCCAGATCTTTTATCACTGTAGCTTCATCTTTCTCCACTCTAACTGGCTCATTTTCATTTTATAATCCAACCTTACCTGCTTAACTTCTGAACTCAGATTGTGTCTCTGTGCCTTTGCAAGTTGTGTTACCCTACTCAGACTATCTTCTACACACCCTTTTCTTACAGTTGATTCCCATTTCCTCTACCTTCTTAGCTTAGACTTCACTTCCCTCTAAGTGCTTTTCCTGGATGCCTAGAATGGGTTAGAATAGAATAGGTGTCTCTCCTGCCCTCCCACATGCTCCCTTAGTGCCCAGGACTCCCACAATGGCAGAGTTTATCACCCTGTATTTAACAACAATGCTGTTTAAGAGCAGCGACTGGGTTTTGTTCCCTACAGAATACCTAGAAGGCCTTCAGTAAATACTTATTGAGGCCGGGTGCAGTGGCTCATGCCTGTAATCTCAGCACTTTGGGAGGCCAAGACAAGCAAATCACCTGAAGTCAGGAGTTCGAGACCAGCCTGGTCAACATGGCAAAACTCCGTCTTTACTAAAAATACAAAAATTAGCCGGGCGTGGTGGCACACACCTGTAATCCCAGCTACTTGGGAGGCTGAAGCAGGAGAATCATTTGAACTCAGGAGGTGGAGGTTGCAGTGAGCCAAGATTGCACCATTGCATTCCAGCCTGGGCAACAAGAGTGAACTCTGTCTCACAAGAAACAAAAACAAAAAATCCTTATTGAATACATGAAACTTTTTCAGTGGGTTCCCCTCTGAAGTCTATTGAGTAGGCATTCTTATATATTCTCACACTGTTGGATATTTGGGTTCATTAACATCATGACAATGTGTTGTAAAGTTATTGAAGAAGGCACAGGTCTGGAACTGAACTGTCTACACAGACATAACTCACTGGCAGACTTATTAAATAGTTCCTAGAGGCTAGCTCTTTGTGAGGTAGCAAAGAACACTGGGTTCAAGGTTCACAAAATCTTTCATACTGGGACATAACCAAGCATCTCTAAGTTTCAGTTTCGTCATCTGAATTCCAACATTCTAGCCAATATTTAACCTTAGATTCCTCAATTACGGCAAATTCAGTTTGTGTAATTGATGGGGATAATGGCATGCTCTTCAGATGACTGTGAGAAGCAAGTAGGTTAGATAATGTAAACAATAATTTGCAGATTATTTTTTAGCTATTATTACTACGTACCTATTATACACACATGCCTATTGTCAGGTCATGCCAATACCTTACCATTTCATTGATTAATGAGTGCAAGTAGGATGACGAGTATGGACAGGGGGTACTGATGATCCTGAATGAACAAACCTCATAAATTCTTAGATTTCACTATAACATGGCCTGTGATATCATGGCTTTTTATTTAGAGAGTTTCTTCCTCAAAGCTTCCCTGTTCCTTTAAAAGACAACTAAAATCTCATTGTAACTTACTTAGTCTTCAAGGTCAGCTTTAGGATATACTATGAACTTCTTATAGAGGGTTCTCCTTAATCAGGTAAGCATCATCAGATTGAGATATGGCGGTTTTCCCATGGTGGAATGAATATTAAACCCAAATGAAAATGAAAAGAACAGGTAATTCCTGAGATCTGTCAGGCAGACCTCTGATGCTATTTGGTTATTTATGCATGAAGCCCTGAGAGTTTACTGTAGAATAAGAAGGGTAACTAGAGGATTACACATATCCATCTTCATTTCCTTTGGTCATCCCTATGAATTGGTGCCACAGATTTCCTTACTCTGAATGTTAACAGGCCACAAGAATAAGCAATGCCTAAAGAATAGGCAATGCTACAAGCATTCTGGATATGTTGTGACACTGTACTGACATAAGATAAAAATTCAAAATGCTTTACCTCAAATCAGATTGGCACATTTGTAAACAAATTACTAAGGAATAGTTTTCTTTTACCTCAGTTACTGCTTTGGTCTATATGTGGTTTGCCTCCTTCAAAACTCATGTTGCGCTAGGTGCAGTGGCTCACACCTATAATCTCAGGATTTTGGGAAGCTGAGGTGGAAGAATCACTTCGGGCCAGGAATTTGAGACCACTGTGGGCAACATAGCAAGATCCTGTCTGTACAAAAATTGTTTTAAAAAATATTAGCTAGGTATGGTGGCATGTGCCTGTATTCCTAGCTACTCAGAAGTCTGAAGCAGGAGGATCACTTGAGCCCAGGAGTTCAAAGCTGTAGTGAGCCATGATCACACCACTACACTACAGCCTGGGTGATGAAGCAAGACCCTGTCTCAATAACAACACAAAAACAAAACAAAATAAAACTCATGCTGAAGTTTGATCCCCAGTATGTGGTGGAGTTGGGAGGTGGGAGGGGTTTGGGTCAGGCAGGTGAGTTGAATCCCTCATGAATAGATTAATTTGGGAGCCAGGGGTGAGTGAGGTCCTACTCTCATAAGAATTGATTAGTTCCCATGAGAGTGGGTTGTTAAAAGAGTCTGGCTTCCTTGGTTTCTCTTGCTTCCTCTCTTGCTGTGTGATCTCTTTGCACATGCCTGTTCCCCTTCTACTTTCTGCCATGAGTGGCAACAGCATGAGGCCCTCACCAGATTGCACTGCTCAATCTTTAACTTCCCAGCCTGCAGAACCATAAGCTAAATAAACCTCTTTTCTTTAAAAATTACTGAGCCTCAGGTATTTTCTTATAGTAACAAAAAACAGACTAAGACAGTTACCTTACAACCTAATTTGAAGGTGACAGAAATTCAACAAGGACTACAGAATCAGCACAATAATAGATTGATAAATAAGTCGTCTTGTAAATGTTTTATGAAATAATATAAATATTTCCATTAACTTTCACTTCATTTGGTATATATGTTCTATTATTTGCCAGGTACTTGTCCAGTTGCTAGGGATATTATGAGGAAAATGATAAAGTCCTGCTTCATGGGTGTTACATTCTCTGGCAGGTAGGGAGAAGATGAAATGAACAATGAAACAAGCATTTCAGACAGTGATACATGCTGTAAAGAACACACAATGAATGGGCTGGGCACTGTGGCTCATGCCTGTAATCCCAGAACTTTGGGAGTGCAAGATGGGGGGATCGCTTGAGGCCAGGAGTTTGAGATCAGCCTGGTTGATGTGGCAAGATCCCATTATCTAGACATACAAACAAACAAATGATGAATGATATAAAAGTGCCTGAAATGGTGGTAATTTATAGGGTACTAAATGTATGAATTCTGGGGCAATAACATCCATGCACAAATCCAGGCTCTACAAACAAATAGGTGTATGACACTGGACAAATTATTCACCCTCTCCGTGCCTCAGTTTTCTCATCTGTAGAATGGCATAATAATAGTACTTAATGGGGTTGTTGGATTATATAATGTGTGTAGAGCAGTTTGAACAGTACCTGGCACATAGTGCTATGTAAGTGTTTTCAACTATTTTCCCCTCTGAGTAACTCATATATTGAGCTAAGGTCTAAATATTAGGAAGAGTCTTAAGCTAAGAATATAGATAAAAGAAACTGTACCAAATAAGGAGCAATTAGACTAAAATGCCACTCTCGTCTTTATATTTGCATGGTATACATTAATGAAAATACATGAAGCTTTAAGTATTGCAGCAACACTCATGATCCATCTTCACCCTCATCAGAGCTCTCGTCACTCAGCTCCTCATCACTTTCTCCTTTACTCTCACCACTGCTGTCTTCATCACTGTCTTCAACATCTTGCTCACGATTCTGAGTTCTCTCTGCCACAGAAAGGAAGAGGATTGCTTAAAGTGCTTCTTAATATTTCACTCTGAGAAATAATTCTCCTTGCCCCTCCCTCTACCAAGAAATACATATATTTGCAACATAAGAACTGAGTTGGACTTGGCTAACTGCACATAGGGTCATAGTGGTAGTACAAAGAAGAAACATATTTTTACTGGCATACAGGTGTTTTTGATAATTTAAAACATAGGTCTACAAAAATATTTTACTACTGTCAATGAAATTCTGTTTAATAATTTCATAGAATTATTTCCATCATAGAATTTTATTGACAGTAGTAAAATTGTCCATTGAAAGGAAGTGAGACATGGTAATTTAGAGGGTTTGGCTTCCCTTGGAATTGTGGGTAATTCCTTTAACACGCAGCTGTGTTAGCATGTTCTGCTTGTCAGTACCCGATGCCTGGTCCCCAGGGAGCCTGCTCTGCTTGGGCAGTTCTGTCCCACAGAGAGAAGGGGGTCATTGTGACCATCCACAGAGGACAAGCTGTTTCACTAAACCATTTAGGACAGCCATTTAGCCTTTTCTTAACCACTTCCTAAAGATGTATTGACAATCTCCCGGGATAATGGGTTTTTAAAAAGTGAGTGCTTATAGTTCTATGAGAAACAAGGAATTTCAATTTTTAAAATTACCCATCAGCAACATTTCTTCAATAAGTGTGAAAAACTCCTTGGCCTCAGGATTTTCTGGTTCATAGATGAGGACTGAAAACGGACAACAGAATGTGTGTTATTAACGTTCAGTGTTTCAGCAAACAGGCTCCTTAGAATGAAATTGAACTGTCACTCAGAGCAGGTGAAATGCACAAAGTGATAAACACTAACAATTATACCACAGATATATCTGAGTGCAAACAGAGAAAATGCTGCACTTATATTTTGTGCTTTGGAAGATAAATGATCCTCATTATATTTTATTTTATTTTATTTATTTATTTATTTTTTCCTGAGACAGGGTGTCTCTCTGTCACCCAGACTGGAGTGCAGTGGTGTGATCTTGGCTCACTGCAGCCCCTGCCTCCCGGGTTCAAGTGATTCTCATGCCTCAGCTTCCCAAGTAGCTGGGACTACAGGTGTGCGCCACCACGCCTGGCTAACTTTTGTATTTTTAGTAGACAGGATTTCACCATGTTGCCCAGGCTGGTCTTGAACTCCTGACCTCAGGTGATCCACCCCCCTCTGCCTCCCAAAGTGCTGGGATTACAGGCGTGAGCCACTGCGCACAGCCCTCATTATATTTTCTACCTCCTATCCATAGAATGCAATCTCTATCACCTCAATATGGCTTCCTTCATAGGCCAGTAGCCAGAGTGTTTCCCGAACATAATCATTTCTCAAAGAAGGTACAAATCCTGCAAAATATGGAGACTTTGCTAATGAGAAGACTGTGTGCCTAGAGGTCTGTTAATCCTTCATCTCATGTCATCCACCCATCTATGTGACATCCTTTACTAAAGGTCTCATCGGAACACAGAGGAAGTTTTTGTTTGTTTGTTTGTTTGTTTTTAATGCAACCTCTTCCATAGTAGAGATGCCATTTTGTTACATCTTTCCAATAGGGGAAACTGATGTTACTTCTTTCTCTTCATCTTGACAACTTTTACTATAGTCTACACTTTGGTCGTCGCCTGCTTAACAACGTTCTCCAGCTTCATTGGACCCATTGTTTTCAGCACTATTTATTCCTTTCTGCTGATCCTTTATGTGACTGTGTCACCTTTCTTTTGGAGCACACCAATAGACTTTTTTAGGCTTGTTAGTATGTTACTGAAATCCTAGAGGCCAGAAAGATTTATAATCTTAGTTTCAGAGTTGTCTAGACTATTTTATTCACTTTTTTAGATCTCGCTCCACATTCTCGCTCTACTTCTTCCTACCAGCCTTGAGGAGTATTCATAACTCCGCATCATCTGTTTAATATTGTGACTCCTGCTCAATATCTTGGTGGCCTCCAAGGGGGGCACTGAAGCATCAAGAGTGCTCTTCATCTGGCTAAAAGTAAGAGATAATTGTGAGGCTGGGCACAGTGGCTCAGACTTGTAATCCCAGCACTTTGGGAGGCTGAGGCAGGTGGATCATTTGAGCTCAGGAGTTCAAGACCAGCCTTCGCAAACCTGGTGAAACCCTGTCTCTACAAAAAAATACAAAAATTGGCTGGGCGTGGTAGCACGTGCTTGTAGTCCCAGCTCCTTGGGAGGGTGAGGCAGGAGGATGACATGAGCCCAGGAGATGGAGGTTGCAGTGGGTCGAGATTTTGCCACTGCATCCCAGGCTAAGTGACTGAGGGAGACTCTGTCTTCAGGAAAAAAAAAAAAAAGAGAGAGAGAGAAAGAACCATTGTGGACATTGTAGATGGTTCAGCTAGACCCCTTGGCTTATAGGACCCGACCCATGGCTTTTATCTTGATACACCAAAGAAGGGACTTTACTTCCTAATCTACTAACTAACAATTTGTCATCAGTCTGGGTTAGCATGACTGTGTGCTTGCTTAGAAGCTGCTTTTAAGGATCCTATAGGTATTTTATGTATCATTATACATACACATAAGGTTTCTGAGCAAAGTAACTTTTTACCCATTTTACCTTGGATTAAAATATGCTTATCATTAATAGTCTAAATCTCTGAGGCTAAGCTTCTTTCCAGAAGAGGGTTTCTCCAGCTTGCTTCCTTAGATACTAGTTTCTTAAAAAGTATACTGTAGGCTAATAGGAAAGAGTGAGTTATTTTACTCAAAAATAAATAGAAGGTTTTGTAAGAACGAAATTTTCAGAAGATACAGTATATCTGTATTTGCATTAGACATATAATGGCATGAAGTATTTTGGTTTTTGAGCCATTATTCTTTAACATTTACAACTGATAATTTATGAAATAAATCTTCCAGGACCTCCATGTATTATGTAGAGAATCTCAGGCTGTCTGGGAGCAGAAGTGTGGCACCCTAAAGAGACTGAGCTGCAGGTTTTTGACTTACAGGTGAAGTGACCAAAAAATAGGAAGATTTATTGGCACCAAATCTCATAGTCACTCATGAGATGAATGGAGAAATGTAAAGTACTTTGGACTCTTGACTTTCAGTTCCATTTAAAAACCACTTTGGGCCAGGTGCAGTGGCTCATGTGTGTAATCCCAACACTTTGAGAGGCTGAGGTGGGAGGATCGCTTGAGCCCAGGAGTTTGAGACCAGCCTGGGCAATGTGGTGAAACCCTGCCTCTACAAAAAATACAAAAATTACCTGGGCATGGTGTTATGTGCCCATAGTCCCAGCTACTTGAGAGGCTGAGGTAGTAGGATCCCTTGAGCATTGGAGTTCAAGGCTGCAGTGAGCTGTGATCGTACCACTGCACTCCAGCCTGGGTGACAGAATGAGACCCTGTTTCAAAAATAGTAATAATAATACTTCAGTGTTTTTATAAAAATAGAGGATTGAACATGATTCTATCAGGATTTCTTCTAATTAGAAATTCTGGCTGGATGTAATGACTCTTGCCTGTAATCCCATTGCTTTGGGAGGCCATGGCGGGCAGATCACTTAAGTCTAGGCAGTTCGAGACCAGCCTGGAGAATATGGCAAAACTCGTCTCTACAAAAAATACAAAAATTAGTGGGTGTGGTGGTATGCGTCTGTAGTCCCAACTACTAGGGAGGCTGAGGTGGGCGGATTGCCTGAGCTGGGCGATTGAGATGGCAGCGAGCTGACATTGTGCCACTGTACTCCAGCCTGGGCGACAAAGCAAGACCCTGTCTCAAAAAAAATTCTGTATTTGTGGGTCACCAAAAATAATTTTGACTAAAATATTTTATTCAATGGCTCTCAAGGTCAAAAGTGCTTGAAAGGATTATTTACCTCAGACATAAGATAGGAAGTGTTGAAGTATTCAAGAAACCAATTTGTAAAATGAGCCAATGATCTAGAAGTACCCTCTCCACAACTGGGACTCTTGCGAGGCCAGCCAGGGCAGACCCTCCATCCCTGTACTACATTTTCACTTAAGGACTTTACTGTAAGAATGAATTTAAGTTTAACACTACTTAATATTTTGAGTCCTGCTATCAACAAGTTTAATTGTAGAGTTGCTATTTTCTCTTTTTTAACATATTATGACTAATATATTAGAAGAAAAAGATGCATAAAATAGTTGAAAAGATGATAAAGTTCAACAGAGAACCAGAATCTTTCCAGATTGTTAAATGGAAATTCTAAAATGGAAAAGACAATCTTGGACTCACTAAATAGTTTTAACAGCAGACTGGACACAGCAGAAGATAGAATAAAGAAACTCAAAAACAGGTAAATAGAAAATATTAAAACAGACACATAGAAATAAAAGAAAGAGAGCCAGGCACTGTGGCTTAGCCTATAATCCCAGCACTTTGGGAGGCTGAGGCAGGAGACTCATTTGAGGCCAAGAGTTCAAGACCAGCCTGGCCAACATAGTGAAACCCGTCTCTACTAAAAATACAAAAATTAGCCGGGCATGGTGGCACAAGCCTGTACTCCCAGCTACTCGTGGGGATGAGGCATGAGAATTGCTTGAACTCAGGATGCAGAGGTTGCAGTGAGCTGAGATTGCACCACTATACTCCAGCCTGGGTGACAGAGCGAGACCCTGTCTCAAAAAAAAATAAATAAATAAATAAAAGAGAGAGAAGAGAAGAAAGAAAGAAAACAAAACACACCAGAGCTGAATATAAGATAGACATGGGACACCAGGAAAAAAAAAGTCAAATTTATGTGTAATTGGAGACCCAGGAAAATAAGAGAGAGAATAGGGTAGAAGTGGTATTTGGAAAGGCAATGGCCAAGAAATTTTCAAAGCTGACGGAAACATCAACCCACAGAGGTAAGAAACTCAGCAAATGTCCCGAACAGTACAACTGCGACAAAAAACCCACAACTATTTTGAACATCAAGTCAAACCACTAACAACCAAAGACAGAAAGAAAAATAAGGTAGATCATATTACTGCTCTACTCAAAAGCCTGCAGAGGTTTTCCCACCTCAGGGGAAACAGGAAGGTTTTTAAATCAAGAAAAAATCCTATGCAATCTCACAATCCCCTGCCCATGACGCCTCTGACTTTATTTCCTATCACACTTCCCCCTGCTCATTCTGTTCCAGTTACACTGTCCTCCTCGCTGTTCCTTTCAGGCACACTCCTGTCATAGCACATTTGCCATTCACCCTCCCTGGCACATTTGTCCTCCAGATATTCATGTGGCTCTTCCTCAAGTCTTTCAGTGAGGCCTTCCTGGGCCATCCTATTTAAAACTGCTTTGCCTTCCTCCAGTACCTTCTATTCCTTCTTCCCTACTTTATTTCTCACCATGGCACCTATCATTCATGACACACTGTCTGTTTATTGTCTTTCCAACACTAGACACAAATGTGGGATTGTCATCTGTCTGACTGACTATTGTATTTCCAGTGCCTGGAACAGTGGCTGGCACATGTAGGCACTCAATGTTTGTGGGATAAATGCATGTTCAGTTAAGGTTTGACTGCTGTATCACCTGACACTTCTCTGAAACTAAAGGTATAAAGCTACTAACCCATCATCATGAGGGTAAAATTTTTTATTTATTTTCCAGTGATGGTAATTACATTACTTTATTCCACTAAAATGTACTCTAGAGATCTAAATTAGTCCTTATACCAATCAACCTAATTTACTATCAAGGAATCACTGAGACACTATCAGGGAATTCACTAGACTTATGATAATCAAGATTGATTATCATATTATCAAATTCATTTTTGAAAACAAAGATTACAAAACATGAAAGTATTTTGTACTTACTCATCTGACATAATTTTTTTGCCAACTGGTACTCTCGGGCCATTTCTGCTCTCAGGAACTGGAAAACATTAAATTCTTCAGATAACTGAATTTAAATGTTGTCAACTCAAACTCCCTAGAAAATCTTTCGTTAATGATTAGTTGTTTTGCTTTTAACATTTTCACGTTTTTCCAGGAGTCAGTCTATAACCAATCAATTAATCAAGGATATTGAAGGACCTCTGATGGCAAAGCCACATGGGGTAAGGATGATACCTCTGCTTTCCTGCAACCATACTGTGTATGTACTACTGAACAATTTGAGAATATGTAGGTTGATTCAACTGGCACAGACAGTGAAGACATTAATCACTTTATTTTAATATTCCTTTGGTTCAGATACAGGTTTCACTTGTAACTTAGTCCATAATTATATGACAGTTGAAAAAAATGCAGACTTACAAAATGTACATTTGATATTTTCCAGCATTGCTCTAATATCATCCAGTTTTGCTTTTATTATTTTTATTATACTTTTCTTGTTACAAAATAATATATCTTTTTATGTAGGAAATTTAAAAGCTAAATAAACACATTCTGTCCCCAGTTAAGAAGCACTTACATTTCTACCATCTATGAAAAATAAACACATTTATTTTTAACATCTTCATATATATTATTTCAAGTATTATTTTCCATAAATGAACACATAGGTATTTACCACATTTAATATTATTTAGTAACTTAAAAAAAAAAACCCCGTAGATTGTGATCATTTTCTCCCCATGGCATGAAATATTCTTACATATTTTTTACTTATTTAGGCTACAATTTACTAAACTAATCTTCTATTACAGCTATTTAGACTGCTTCCATTAAAAAAACACACACAAAATCCCCTATACTTTGATGATTGTTCTTGCCTGTGTGTGACATATTCTGAACCACATGCAGGTATATGAGTTTTATTCTGTAAGAGATAGAGGCATATAGTAATATAAAAGAGACCCTTCTCATACACTTCCAGATACTTGATAAATACCCAGGTACTGTTTTCAGAAGTAGTTCTCTACCAGTTTTCTCAGTTTCTCCCATGGCTTTAAAAAATTTTTTTCTAATGTAAATATAACTCTTCCGGAGATTTTTCTATAAGTCATTAATTTCATCAAAATTCTCATTCACATACTAATTAACATGGTATGTTCCAACTCATACGATAGAATTCTCTTATTTTCAAAATCTATTCTTGTCTAGGTTAAGACATTTTCATTTTCATTCCTATTTGTGGTTTTCTTCCATTTTAATTATGATATCTAGTAGTTCATATCTATGTCATCCTTTTTTCAAATATCCAGCTCTTGATACATTAATTTGGTTTTTAGTTTGAATTAAAGTTTCTTTAATTCTTTTTCTTGTTTTATGTTTATTTTATTTTTCTAGTTTCTGGCATTAATATTTACTTCATTTGTTGTCATTCTTCCTTGAATCATCATCATCATCACTGAAGCATTTGAAATTTTAAGTTTTTTTCAACATTTTAATATTTAGTGTTGTGGTGATCACTTTTTTCCAAATAGTTTTCGAGGTTGTTTTTTTTTTTTGAGATGGAGTCTGATCTGTTGCCCAGGCTGGAGTGCATGGTGTGATCCTGGCTCACTGCAACCTCTGCCTCCTGGCTTCAAGCACTTCTCCTGCCTCAGCCTACTGAGTAGCTGGGATTACAGGCATGCACCACCACACCTGGCTAACTGTTTGTATTTTTAGTAGAGATGGGATTTTACCATGTTGGCCAGGCTGGTCTTGAACTCCTGACCTCAAGTGATTCTCCTGCCTTAGCCTCCCAAAGTGCTGGGATTACAGGAGTGAGCCACTGCGCCTAGCTTACGTTTATTTTTTATTTTTCTTTTACATTCATGCCATTTAGAAAATTTTTTTTTAGTTTTAAGTGGTTTTAATTTGTTATTGTTATTTTTGTTATTAATGCCTAGTTTAATTGATCATGGACAGAGAATGTGATCAATAAAATATGCAGCTATTTTTATATTTTAAAAATCTATTATGAAAAATTTAAATATACACAAAAATAGAATAGTAAAAGAAATCCAAGTTCCCAATTCTCAGCTTCAAAATTTGGGTTCTATCAATATCACCACACACTCTTTCCCCCGCTCTGTCTGGATTATTGTAAAGCAGTTTACAGATATCATCTCGTTTTACATTACTATAAAACCCAAATATTACTATCATACCTAAACATTTAGGAATTTCTTAATATTATCTAATATGTAGTGTATTTAACGAAGCATTATATTAATAATAGCCTCAGAAAAAGAAAAGAAGTATGGAATCAATTTCAAATTCCCTTGTATTGACCTATTTGTTGTTTTTGTTAGCATAAAATATATTTCCTTTAACAGTTCAAAAGGCAGTAAAATTATGAAATTCTTGCAATGGATGTTTTGCCAAAGCCCTCGATGAGAATTATCTAACACTCCAAAATTACGCTGAAGACAGGTTTACAAAAGTATTTGTGATATTCAGAATAAAGACATGCTTAACAACTAAACAAAAAGCATAAACACTGATGAAATCTGACTGGAAAAAAAATCTAGCTAGAAGCTAGAAAAGCCATTTTAAAGATAAATTCAGAAACTAAATTTGGTCAAATATTATATGTTACAGAATTATTACTAATTTTCTTAGTTGTGATAAGGATATAGTGTTACACTGAAGAATGAACTTTGGAGACCCAGCTTGAGTATTTATGGGTGAAGTTTCATGATGTCTACAACTAATTTCAAGTGTTTCAGTCAGAAGTATATATCTAAGCTGGGCGCAGTGGCTCACGCCTGTAATCCCAACACTTTGGGAGGCCAAGGTGGGCGGATCACCTGAGGCCATGACTGTGAGACCAGCTTGGCCAATATGGTGAAACCCGATCTCTACTTAAAAAAAACAAAAAAATTAGCCAGGCATGGTGGTGCATACGTGTAATCCCAGCTACTCAGGAGGCTGAGGCACGAGAATCACTTCAACCCAGAGGCAGAGGTTGCAGTGAGGTGAGATTGTGCCACTGCACTCCAGCCTGGGCGACAGAGCATGACTGTCTCAAAAAATTAACAAAAAAAAAAAAAAAAAAAGAAGTATATGGCTAGGTTATATCTATGCCTCTCCTATTAAAAGAGAAAGATACAGCAAATGAGGCACAATGTTAATGAGTAGTGAATCTAGTAAGGAGTATTCAGGTGTTCATTGTTCTACTCTTTCCCTTTTTCTATAGGTTTTAAAATTTACAAAATTGGCTAGGCGCGGTGGCTTACACCTGTAACCCCAGCACTTTGGGAGGCCAAAGCAGGTGAATCACAAGGTCAGGAGATCGAGACCATCCTGGCCAACATGGTAAAACCCTGTCTCTACTAAAAAGACACACACACACACACACACACACA
>NW_012104254.1:8448703-8451030 GCF_000951045.1 Mandrillus leucophaeus
CTGAGGGAGAAGAATAGCTTGAACCCAGGAGGCAGAGGCTGCAGTGAGCTGAGATCACGCCACTACACTCAGTCTGGGTGACAGAGCGAGACTCCATCTCAAAAAAATATATAAAAAAATAAAAAATAAATTGGGACAATTAAAAAGGGATGCATTGTGAAAACAAAAAATCTTATCCACAGTACGAAACAAGATATGAAAGTAAGCAATCTCACATTATCTGAATTTTTACATGAAAATGAATTAATGGATGACTTTTATAATTAAATGTTGAAAAAGAAAGAAAAAAGAAAACAAGCAACTCCAGAGAGTCTGGTTATGGTAAATAGGGTCATTGAATGCTCTGTAATTCAAGAATGATTTAGGTGTCTAGACAAAAGGAAGACTAAGTGAAGTCTTTCTAATATTTGGCATCAATTTTTCTTCTTCCTTCTTAAAAGCACCTTATAATATTAAGGAGGTTTCAAAATTTCCTATATATGCTTTATTCTAGGAAGGAAATATAGTACATATAATATGACTGATTTCTTTATGTGATTCCATGGCTAGCAATTGGATTAAATTATCTAAAAAGAGAAGTACATAAGCATTTTTTATTTTGTGCTAAAAATCTAATTGAGGCTTTTGGCCATGATGGAGTAACAGAGACCAGACTTAGTGTCCTTCCTTAAACAACCATGAAATTGGACAAAAATATATGAAACAACAGTTTTCAGACACTGGACAACAGATATCACAGGACAGTGACATTTCTGAGACAAGGGAAACAAAGTGGGTCCTATGATTGCCTTAGCTTACCACTTGTAGGCTGTTTCCAGGGGCCAGCATGAGGAAGACGAATCTAAACACAAACCAGTGATTTCTCTGGGTTGAAATGACATAGTTTGGACTGCAGAGATTACAGCCAAGGTGGCTATAATTTTCAAAAGAGGAGGGAGTTTCACAAAGACAGAGGGCTCCAGCAATCTGCCAAGGTGTCTCTTTGAGTCTTTGGCTGGTAATGATCTGCATGTGAGTGTGAAGAAACTATCTCAGCCTGGAGGAAGAATCACTAGAATGAGCAGGTGGAATAATCACTGGTTATCAGATAGGGTTGAGAGCAGCTCATGTTCTTACCAGCCCGAGTGGAAGGTCCTCCTAAATGCAGAGCATTGGGGAATCCCCATAAGGGCACTGCCTTAGTACTGTTCCTATGCTACATAAAGGCTGCCCTGGATGCTCCCTAACAAAGTTTAAAAGCAAGGGTCAAAGAGATACCTGCTTCCAAGCACCTTAGCTGTGCCCCAGAACAAATATTTACAGAAGTCCAACAATATTTACAGAAAAACAACAAACGTTTGTACCCAAAAACATAAAATTTACAATGTTTGGGATTCAGTAAATAATTGCCAGGTACCAGGTGTGGTGGTGTGCACCTGTAGTCCCAGCTATTCGGGAGGCTGAGGCAGGATTGCTTGAACCCAGGAGTTTGAGGGTGTAGTGTATCATGATTATGCCTGTGAGTAGTCACTGCACTCCAGCCTGGCAAAGCAAGACCCCATCTATTAAAACAAACAAACAAAATACAGGCATGCAAATAAGGAAAAAAATAAGACCCATAAGCAGGAGAAAACAATCAGTAGAAACTGACCTAGAATTAACAAAGATGATAGACTAGCAGGCAGGCATGTTAAAACAGCTATTATAAATATATGCCATATGCTCAAAAACAGAGGTAAATATGAACGTGATGATGAGAGAAATAATAGGTATAAAAATATCTAAATAGAACTTCTAGAGATGATAACTACAGTATCTGAAATGCAAAAAAAATATAATGCAGGATGAGATTAACAGCAGATTATAACTGCAAAGAAAAGATTATAAACTTGAAGACATAGCAATAGATATTATCTAAAAAAAATATGAAAAAAACTGAAAAAATTTAAGTGGAATATCCGACCTCTGGGACAATACTGGGTGGTTCAGTGTTTTAGCAATTGCACCTTAGATGAAAAGAGGAAGAGCAGAGGTCAGAAAAAATATGTGAAGAATAACTGAACATTTTCCAAACCTGAGGAAGACTACAAACTCACAGATCCAAGAATCTTAATGAGCAGAAAGAACTATGAGGAAAACCACACCTAGGCACGCTATAATCAAACTGTGAAATAAAATAATATGGAAGAAAAAAATTTGTGTAAGACATATTATATACAGATGAATAAAGAGAAGAACAGCATATATCTCTTCTGAAACTATGCAAGCTATGAGACAATGAAGCAACAGTTCAAAGCACTAAAAAAAATTTTTGGCAATCTAGAATTCTCTAGCTAAATATTTGTTTT
>NW_012104254.1:8451080-8460747 GCF_000951045.1 Mandrillus leucophaeus
GGAATATCCGACCTCTGGGACAATACTGGGTGGTTCAGTGTTTTAGCAATTGCACCTTAGATGAAAAGAGGAAGAGCAGAGGTCAGAAAAAATATGTGAAGAATAACTGAACATTTTCCAAACCTGAGGAAGACTACAAACTCACAGATCCAAGAATCTTAATGAGCAGAAAGAACTATAAGGAAAACCACACCTAGGCACGCTATAATCAAACTGTGAAATAAAATAATATGGAAGAAAAAAATTTGTGTAAGACATATTATATACAGATGAATAAAGAGAAGAACAGCATATATCTCTTCTGAAACTATGCAAGCTATGAGACAATGAAGCAACAGTTCAAAGCACTAAAAAAAATTTTTGGCAATCTAGAATTCTCTAGCTAAATATTTGTTTTAAATGAAAGTGAAATTAAGACCTTTCAAGACCAAAAAAAAAAAAAAAAGCTGAGAGAATTTATCGCCAGTAGAACTGCATTATAAGAAATATTAAAAGAAGTTTTTTGGGTAAAGGGAAAATGATATCAGGTAGAAATTGCGATCTACAGGAAGCTATGAAGAACACCAGAAAATGCACATATGTGGGTAAATTAAAAGGACATTTGAAAAGAGATTTTAAAATCTCTTTAAAAGAGAATTAACCATTAAAAAAAAATGTATCGAGGGGCTTATAATATATGCATTAATAGAAGTAAAATGTATGGGAAAATAATACAAAGGATGGGAAAGGGAAATGAGTGTCCTATTATACAATATACATGAGGTTGTATAATAATAATTAAAGGTAGACTGTGATATCACAACAAGCGAGGTAAAATTGTTTCGTTCTCCATAGAATTGTCAGTAAATGCTCATGTATAATTTCTGAGTGTGTTATTTCAGGCTTCAATGCCTTCATATGTGCCTCTTCTGATGCCAGTAATGCCTTCTCTTGTTTTAACAGTTGAATTCTATACTTGCCTCTTCCTTCAGGTTTCTAATATTCTATTCGTGTCTCTTCCTCTAAAAATCCTCCTCTTATTCTTTGCTCCTCCTGCTTCTTTTCTCAGCCCCTTAATCCTCCCTGTTCCCAGAAACTTAATAAATACTTTTATTACTAGCATGTATTTCATCTTATTGTAATTATTTACATATGTGCCTGTTATCAAGGGCAAAGACATGTCTTATTTATTTCTATATCCCCAGCATCTAGCATAGTGCCCAGTGTATAGAAAGCTTTCCTTAAATCAGTCCTTGAAGAGTTTTATACCAATACTTCTCTTACCCCTGCCTCAGCCTTACCAAAATACTGCATGTCCCTTCCAGAATCTTCTTTCACCTCTAACATGGTGAAAGCAGTAAGAGAGATGGGTAGCCAGGTAAGCATCTGTGTGTGGACAAGGATCTTTTTATTAATTTTTTTAAATGTTCATTTTTTTATTGATATATAATATTGTACACATTTTGAAGGTACATGTTTGATACTTGCATACAATGTGTAATGATCAAATCAAGGCAATTGGATTAACCATCATCTCAAACATTTATCTCTTCTTTGTGCTGGGAATATTACAATTTTTCTCTTCTGGTTTAAAGTATGTAATAAACTACTGTTAACTATAATTTCCCTACTATACTACTGTATACTAGAATTTATTCCTTCCATCTAACTGTACTTTTGTGCCGCTTAACGGACTTCTCTTTTTCTCCCTTCTTCCCGTCCAGCCTCTGGTAACCACCATTCTATGTTCTATCTCCGTGAAATCCACTTCTTTAGTTCTCACAGTAGTGATTTTAAATCTTCAATCTTTAGTTATTTCAATATTTTAAAGTTTCTTAAATTATATGCACAAGTAAAACTTACTTCTGCCATTAACTCTAGTGGGGCCTGAGTATTCTTTTTAGGGTTACTATCTTCATCATTATCTTCATCATTGGTATCATCTTCATCATCATCCTCTGCTGATTCTGACAACTTATCATCAATATCCTGAAGGCAATATTCATTATTTTTCTCCTGCTTTACAGTGACTGCATCTTTGCTCACTTCACCTAAAAGAGAATATACCTAATTAATCAATAAACATCGAAAAGTTTGCAAATTAAATTTTGCCAGATCCTATTACCATTCATTAAACTGATATATTAATAAAAGTAACAATTATCATTCAAAATTCTACATATTTTAACTCATTTAAATCTCTCAACATCAATGAGGTATGTACTATTTTTATTCCCATTTATAGGTGAGGAAACTCAGGGACAGAGAGGTTAAATATACTGGCCAACTTCACACAGCTAATTAAGTGGTAGATCTGTGAGTCGGTCTGGCCCTAGAGTCCATATTCTTATGTCTTGTACTATTTTTACTAATACACAATAAAATAAATATACTTCTATTAAAGTAAGTTTAAATCATCTCCTGGGGAAATACTACTGAATGAGTCTGCTGGCTCCTTCAGCTTTGTGGAAGTCTTCCACAGTTTGAAATTGAACTTGTGTTACACCCACCCCTTCTTGTATGATTTGACTGCCTGGGAAGTCTTTGAGATGCCTCCTTTGATGGGAAGGTGGCCATGAGCTATTCTAAATCGTGTATACCCACTTGTGTTAGAAAGAAGAAAATGAGGAAATCTAGGAGAGCTTCATAGAAGACAATGTTAAGAAAACAAAGACCAAAAAAAAAAAAAAAAAGATAAAACTTATGACTCTAAAACAAACTCCTGACCCTAAACCCAAAGTACTACCCTGAAAAGGAATATCAAGTTCTTCCAAGAGTATGATGGTTGTGTTATTCAGGCCATCCATCTACCTGTTTCTGGTTCATTTACGGTCTCCATCAGCTCACAACCACCCTGATCGTCCAGTGTGCACCCAGCCTGTAGACCGACTCAAAGCACTGATGTCACCAAGGGAGGTCATAATGAGGAATTAGGGACATTTTGTGATGTCACAGGAACGATCTCATTCATGTCACAAACACTTAGCAGCATGAGAGAAGTTTCCTGATCCCTAGATCTAAAGTAGTCCTCTCCCCAGGAGCTGTTTATTTACATTATAGCATCTACCACAACCTGTAATTATCTTGCTTATGTGTTTGTGTTTTTATTTTTATTTATTTGTTTATTTTTTTGGAGACAGGGTCTTGCTCTGTCGCCCAGGCTGGAGTTCAGTGGTGTGATCTCCGCTCACTGCAGCCTCTGCTCCCCAGGTTCAAGCAAGTCTTGTGCCTTAGCCTTCTGAGTAGCTGTGACTACAGGCACACCCCACCATACCTGGCTAATTTTTGTATGTTTAGTAAAGACTGGGTTTGGCCATGTTGGCTAGGCTGGTCTTGAACTCCTGGCCTCAAGTGATCACCCACCTCGGCCTCCCAAAGTGCTAAGATTACAGTGTTTGTGTTTTTAATTGTTTTTTCTTTTAGACTAGTCAAGTGTAGTAGTGAGAAGGGGAGAAAGAGTAAAACAAGGAGTTAATTCTGTAGCTATGAACAATCAACTTGGATAACTTACTATCTTTACATCAGCCTATTATTTATTTTTATTTTTAATTTTCAATTTCTTTTAGACTTCTTTTTGAGACATGGTCTTGCTGAGTCACCCACCCAGTGCAGGGACATGATCATAGTTCACTGCAGCCTGGAACTCCTGGATTCAAATAATCCTCCTGCCTCAGCCTTCCTAGTAGCTAGGACTACAAGCGTATATTAGCATGGTTGGCAATTTTTCTTTTTCAATTTAAAAATTTTTTTAAAGGTGGGGTCTTGCTATATTGCCCAGTCTGGTCTCAAACTCTAGGGCTCAACCTGGGCTGATCCTCTTGCCTTCGTCTCCCAAACTGCTGAGATTTACAGGCATGAGCCACTATACCTGGCCTGTTATTTATTTTTAATAGTCAGCTGTATGTCTTCTACTAGAATGTAAACTTTATAAGGACAGGGCTTTCCCTATTTTGCCAACTGTTGTATCCACAGCCTCTAAACCAGTGCCTGGCACTCTGGCTTTCAACTGTTGTTAAATGAATGGAATGTGTTAATGCTTTCATAAGTATTTTAACTTATTCCAGGACTTAAGACTCTGTAATTATCATCTTATGTAATGTATATCCATGGATCTTATATCAGGCTGAATATAAGGATCACCCAGAACATGACTTTGAAGAACTACTGATTCTCATTACCCGCCCCAGATCTACAGAGTTGTCAGTTCCCCAAGGTCGCAGAAAAGGAGGATTCAATTAGAAGCCATAGTTAGTTAATTCAGTGAAACAAATGTTATTACCTGTGCTTTCTTTTAAGCAGGAAGATGACAGTAGGTCAGACTGTAGATTTGTTAAGATATCTTTACTTTCGATACTCCTTGAAGATACTCTATTTTCAATATTCTTTAAAGAGACTTTATTTTCAATATTCTTAGAAGGGACTTCCTTCCTATGTTAGACAGTGAAAAAATATTTTCTTAGGTCATAATTCTGTTTAATGCTTTAAACACACACACTACATTAAATATAAACATACAATATAATATGCCAACAATAAACTAAATAGCTAAAATGTAGTATCTTCTTTGTGGAAAAGCATTACAAATTATTTTACGATGATTAAAATTCTATTGCTGACTGGCATTTGTTATTGTATTCCTAGACTCTTCAGAGTTCTTTAACACACAGCATTTAAGTAATCAGTTATATAAATGTCTTTGGTATATCACAGTGATATGATGGAATAAAACTAAGAAAATTAGCCTTGAGTTTTTAAGTTTATGAATCGATTTTTGCCATTGCTAAATGCTATGCTTATGCATAGCATAATATTAGCCCTTGGTCATAATATAAAATAGCCTTTTTCATTAAGTAGCTTAACTAAAAATGGGTTAACTCTCCCTTTTAGACTTCAAGCTTGAAGCTTCATGTTAGTAAATAACACACTGAAACAAGGAATTCTTAATGTGGTGCCCTCTGTTCACAAACACAGGCACCCTATACTTGTGGAAAAAAACCCCACGTCTCTTTTTTTGAGGCCTTGAGAATCTTTTAATTTGACTCCTTCATAAAGTTTTAAAAATTCAGCTTCTAGTTTGTATGGAAATATATAAAAAGATGTAAAGTATTAATTTGTTCCCCAAAGTTACAATGGCTCTGTTTTTTCCCTCATGGAAATGTGAATCCAGAACATTAGTAGTTAAGTTAGTGGTCCTATGCACTAATTTAACAAATAGGTTGACCAGGTTGTTATATTTTTAATACTATGGGAGGGAATGGAATCTTTACTCCCCCAGTATATGTGGCTAAAGCAAAACCCTTCTCTGGAAATGAAAAATGCACAGCAAAGATGATTTACATTTGTTCTGCCTCTGCCCCGCTCGATCTTCTAGTTGTGACAGAAAGCATCCAAGAAGAAACTCTACATATGAAAAGTTGTGGAATCATTGAAATATTCAGTTTCCAGGATTGTGAGACTCCTATTATGTAAAAGGTCACCACACTAGTGATTACTAAAATTTATACGCTCTCATAGCTGATCTACATAAAAGGGTTTTGATGTCTTTTTTCTTCCCTGAATTAAAGTATTTCATTGAATCTAAGATACCATCTATTTATTATAAGACATACCATTGTTTTACGTACACTAAAAAAGAAAAAATACTGCCAAATACAAGTGTAAGATGACATTGATTGTAAAAAGTGTTAAAATATGAAAACAATGTGTGCTTTAGAATAAAATATGGCACTTATATATTCAGAGTTATATACCTTAAAAAAGGAATTTAGCTAGTATAGTTCTAGGTATTTGAATAACTAGAAATGCCTATAATAATTTTAATGAAACACACATGGAGGCAACCAACATACTCAATGACCTGAAGATAAATGGAATATTACTATTTGGAAGCAGTGAACATGCCAGAAAAATACCTGTGTGAGAGCTGATCAAATCCTGATTTTAACATTAAGATATAAATGGCTTTTCTGTTCACTTTCTATGGTCTTTCTTGCGTAGTTTCAAAGAATCAGAGGCCCAAAGGTCAATTTCCTCTTCACCTAAAATCTATTGACTTCTATTTGAGAAAGTGATGTTATTTATGGTCATAAGGCCCCTAACTATTTAAGAAAAACAGATAACTAGTATACTATAACAGATCTGTTTTTGTTAACTATAATTACAACTGAGGAAAGATTTAAAATTTTACTCCATGTAGTAATATCCTTTGGAAATGCAAAAGTATTTAATTTAGTACTTAACAAAATTACAGAGCTAATCAGGTTAGACACTCCATTGGAACATATTTATGATAGAGGGCAGATAACCTAAGTTTTAGAATTTTTCCCTCAGTGTGTTGGGTATATTTAGGAAGTATCCCAAAACTTCTATTGAAATTAATAATTTTTTCAGGAGATTTCTATTTTAAACTTTGTCATAAAATGATTTATACTTGTCAAACATGGGCCTAAAAACAAAATTAATTAAAACTTACTTTTCTGAGAATGTCTTAGCTACATTTAGAGAGATCTGTGTTGGTGGGGTATTAAGTTTGCTTGTCAATCTTGGTCTGTGTCCAAAGAGACATTTACTTGAGGTATAAAAATGGGAAGAAAAAAATAGCTCGTTATTCATTTTAGAAAAGGTTATAAAACATGTGATTATGTAAGAAAAGTCCTAGAGATACAATTTTTTTCAGGCTCAGTCAGTGTTGAGTGCTGTGGATTTGCTTCAGCCATTTTCCCCTCAATCTTTATGCTTGAAAGCTTGACCAAAAAATCAAGTAAGGTCCAAAATCTAGAAAACTTTATCCAGCATTAAATACATATTTTATTTCTACTACTGAAAATAGTTTGTCAACTAAAAGCACTTTGCTGGGTAGACAGAATCTTTCCCACATAGGATTTCTAAGGAAAAAGAAAATGTTAAATGTGGGATTTGTGCGCCCAGAAGTTTGAAACTCGTGGTTTATAGAGTCCACATACTTCTTGTGGCTGGGACTGGAGTGAAAAATACAAAAACTAAAGCAATGAAAAAACTTTGAGTTTTCCCTAACCCAACCTAAATGAAATCTTTTGGCAAATCTCACTTGCCAATCAGACTATGAAGCCAGCAGCAAGGTGGAGAGTGGAATGGAAGCTACACTGAAAAAATTCATCAACTTTGCAGGTCAGTCACACTCTTCCCGTGCAGAGATCTCCCCTGATGTTTTTTCCTACTTGATCATTTTTTCTCTAGGACTAGCCCTGTTTACCTTCAACTCGGGGTGAAGTACCTGAGGTGACAAAACTACACACTTGTGAAGCTTATTGGCTACACTGTCCACCCTTCTCCTTCTCTGCAAGCAAATTGAAGGGAAATGATCATTTTGACCTTGCAAGAAGCAGTTTGAGAGGCAGATGCAATTATGACTGAGATCAAGAGAACAAGTAGCCACTCTGCTTTTCTATTTTGGCCTAGGCTGCATCTGATTTATCCCTGGGGTTTATCTACCTCAGGAGGTGGAACACCCCTTGCTCCAGTTCCAACACTGCGTATCACTCAAAGAACATTGGGGGTCATGGATACAACAGTAATTTCTTTTCATCTATGATCTAGTAACTTCTATTACTATTACTGAAAGTTGTATTTCAAATATCCCTCAAAGACAACTAAACATTTTTTAGATTTTATTAAATGTTTTCAACCATGTAATAGGATACGTATAAAATTACATGTAGATTACTATATGTAACAAGGCTCTTTTTTTCTGGTTGATTGTAACTTTAAATGAAAATAAATAAGGTCCTCTGTCACTGATTTGCTATACATTACTTTCTCTTTAATAAAAAAAAGTATTATATAATATGTAATATATATATAATTTACAACAAAAGCCAAGGTGGACATTTTTAGTTTTGACAATATGAAAATTTAAATATATGCTGCCTAAGGTAGAATTTTTCCCAGCCAATATTTAGAATAAACCAAAACAATACAAATTTGAATAGAAGAATCCCACCAGAACAGTATCTACTAATTTGTCAGTAATCCTCACAAATGTGTATATGATCAACTTTCGAGCCGTAATTTTTCATAGAATAAATAGAGATTTTTTTTTTTTTCAGAAAGTAAGAGATGAATACAGGAAGGGCTTTAATAGATTATCAGAATCAGAGTCTTGAACAGGGCAGATACTTAACATTTAGTTACTAAATTGATATTGTACTGTGATTTTTTTTTTACACTTGATCTTAGCCAAAAGGCTGGAAACGATGTAATTTTTTTAACACCAGTTTCTTCAACTAGTTGAGGTGATTATTTTCTTTATTGAGTAGTAACAATTCATGTTACAGAAAATAATTGGTTTAATTTTAAAGTAAATATTCACTTGAAGAAATATTTTGAAAGAAATAAGTATCAAAGGGAAATAGCAATGAGCTATGAAAATTATGATACAAGTAAAATACAGAATCCAGGGTGTTTAAGCATTAAAAAGTAGAAGTGAATATTATCTACACTTCTACATTTTTATCAAAATTCATTTTTCATTTTAACTGTCCTTTTATCTAAGTAACAACTGCTTTGACTGAAGCAAAAGCTGAAGTGCTAATCCATGCATTTCTGGCCTTTCAAATTTAATTGGGTGACAAATGGCTGCATTATCTAGTTCTAATTGCTTAAAAGGCATAGGAGAAATCAGCTGCACAATCAAAGACATTTTCTTACTCTGACATTGCTTCATTTGATTCAATCGTCACTTTTTCTGAAAGAGAAAAAAACACCCTCAGTATTTTATTAACAGTGATGTCCCTAACATACATTTCTAAATGGCAAATAGTTAGGAATTTTAAAAGGATAGGCAAAATAATAAAGGATTTAATTGCTAAGTCATTCAATGACACTCGCCATTCCAATGTTCTTCTTAATATTTAGGACAAAATAGTGGCTAAACATATTCTTTCAAAGTAATAAATCATTTACCCTTTGGATCAGACATTAGCAATCTGCCATTCTGTCTGTTCTTTGCTGTCTAAAATAGAAGCAGAAATAAAAACTAGCATTATTATTTTAGTTTGAGATATTTGAAATAATTTACTAATAGCCTTTATGTAAACATTTGTATTATCTAGAATAAAATACAATTTTATACTAAAGCTGATTATTTAAAAACTGTACAAATTGATGGTAAAATAGACCCAAAACATCCTAAAAAAATTATATACTCTCACCTTTACAGTATCTGTCTTGTCTACAGAAGTCCTGCAAAAACCAAAATATTTACTTCATAAGCCTCTAAACACTTATATAGATTTAAAATACAAATAGAACACAGAACACAATCTGTCAGTTGGGTATTAAGTATGTATTTTGTTTTTGTATTTAGTAGCATTATTTCCATTCTAACTGTAAAATCTCATTCTTCTGGATTATGAAATTTAGTTTAAAAAATCTAGAGAAATTAAGCCTTCTGCGGGGAGGGGATGGGGAGGGAGAGAAGCACAAAAGATAACTAACGGGTACTGAGCTTAATACCTGGGTGATGAAATAATATGTAAAACAAACCCTCATGACACGTTTGCCTTTGTAACCAACCTTCACACATAACCCCAAACCTACAATAACAGTTTAAAAAAAAAAAGAAATTCTCTGTTATCTTTTTGGTTTTATGTAACTTATCTGCCACATTCCAGTTTATTGGTGTCACAAAAAAACAACAACAACAACAAAA
>NW_012104254.1:8460887-8465152 GCF_000951045.1 Mandrillus leucophaeus
TACTAAAAATACAAAAATTAGCTGGGCACAGTGGTGCGCGCCTGTGATCACAGCTACTTGGGAGGCTGAGACATAAGAATCGCTTGAACCTGGGAGGCAGAGGTTGCAGTGAGCCAAGATTGCGCCACTGCACTCCAGCCTGGGCAACAGAGCGAGACTGTCTCAAACAACAACAACAACAACAAAACACCTTTTAGAGTACATGTGACCAGAACAAGAAGAAATTCTTCCACAGTATTTCAAAATGTGGTATTTTTAATAAAGTATTATTTAAATACATATAGAAATGAGTTTTGATTTTAAAATATAATCCTCACCTCATAAGTTCTCATGTGTTTATTAATATAAGGGTACAATGTTTTCTCTATGAATTTTTACCTAAGTTACCTGATCATAGGACTGATTTTCCTATAAGGTAGCCTTTTATATATCTGGATAAATTTCATTCTCATAGTTAAGAGAAAAATAAACTCAAGGTTTTTTTTTCAAGTATGGGAGTGGCCACACTTAAAATTTTCCTAAGTAACAATTTACTTGTTCACCCCTCCAACACTGTTCCCACGCCCAAACCAGACTTTAAAAATTATCATAATTATTACCTACTGAGGGATTTCTGGAATATAAAATTCAGGGTCAAGACTATGGACAATAAAAGGGAAGTGTCATTATTTCATATTAAATTTTTACTTTTTTAAAATCCAAGTCCCTTACATTGACTTATGCTCCTGAATAAAGCAGCTGTATATAAAATTTGCCTCAGGCTTTGTTTTCTGGGAAACCCTGACCTAGCCAGACATTACATATGTTAATTTGATTAGCTCTCCAAGAGGCTCACAGAGAACTAAAGTCTATTGGAACAGCAGAGCATCTTTTGGGGAAACACAGTGGTGGAAGACCAAACTCTAGGATAAATGAAAGATTTTCCTCTGATTATCTAGGGCAGTAAAGCTCCAAAGAGGAAACAAAGCAATAATGAACTAAATAAGGTCTTAACAAAAGAAATCTAACACGATCTCCCCTGAGAGACACTTTCACTTCACAGAGTTCCACAATCCCGTGGGTACCTGTGTGTCCCATAGAGCATCAAATTTATATTTATTAACAATATTATTATTGAGACAGAGTCTTGCTCTGTCACCCAGGCTGGAGTGTGGTGGTATGATCATGACTCACTGCAGCCTCGATCACCTGGGCTCAAGCAATCCTCCCACCTCAGCCTCCTGAGTATCTGAGACCACAGGTGTGCACTACCACATCCAGCTATATTTTTATTTTTTATTTTTGAAGAGACAGGGTCTCACTTTGTTGGCCAAGCTGGTCTCGAATTCCTGGCCCTTAAGCGATCCTCCTGCCTGGGTCTCCCAAAGTGCTGGGATTGCAGGCGTGAGCCACCGTGCTGGCCCACCTTTATATTTAGAGCAGTCCTTTCCTTTCTAGCTCTAGGATCTTCAGGGATTGCAACATTCCACTCTTCACCTAGATGAAACATTCCTGCATATAATTCTCCTCCTATTTTCACCTGGTGAAAACGTAGGATGGACAGATCCCAGTCCTTGATGGAGACCCATGCTCTGCTAGGTCTGGCTTTATCATTAGTTAGGAAATGTCCATTTCATCTCCTTTCATTACATTGAATTCCTTGGGAGACAGTACAGAATAATACTCAAAAGATGGGGCTCTTGGGATGGGCACGGTGGCTCATGCCTGTAATCCCAGCACTTTGGGAGGCTGAGGCAGGCGGATCACAAGGTCAGGAGATCGAGACCATTCTGGCTAACACGATGAAGCCCCCTCTCTACTAAAAATACAAAAAAAAAAAATTTGGTTCGGCGTGGTGGTGCACACCTGTAGTCCCAGCTACTCGGGAGGCTGAGGCAGGAGAATTGCTTGAACCTGGGAGGTGAAGGTGAAGGTTGCAATTAGCGGAGATCATGCCACTGCCCTCCAGCCTGGGTGACAGAGTGAGACTTCACCTCAAAAAAAAAAAAAAAAAAAGGTTGGGGCTCTTGAGTGAAAGAGACTAGATTCACATCCCAGTTCCAGTCACTTCCCAGGTGAGCCTGGACAAGTCATTTAACTTCTTTAAGCTTCCATTCTTCCATCTGAAAAATGGGGATCACCATCGTGCCACCTTTGGTGGATTATTACAAGGATTAAATGGAATAATCTGGGTAAAGTGTTCAGCAGAGCCTGGCATATAGGAAGGACACTGTTGAAACAATTCAATGTTCTATTTAAAAGAAAAGTTTGGAAAGATGTCCTATGGGGATGATTAAAATTGCTTACGGAAGCAAAAATGGGCCTTTACTGCGATTGAGACAAGCAGATTATCTCTGAGGGCTTTTAATTAATTTCAAAAACTACCTAAACCCTATAAGTACTGACAGTTGTTTAGAAAGATCAGTAACTCCAGGGAAAAAGCAGACTAATTTAGAACACATATAAAGCTGATATCTTTTAACAGTCCTTGTGGCAATGGGAACAGCACAGTTTATGATAGTTACAAATTTTCATGCACTATTCAATGTCTATTTAAAACAGGTATTTGGGTCAGATGTTGTGGCTTACACCTCTAATCCCAACAATTTGGGAGGTCGAGGCCGGAGGATAGCTTGAAGATAGGAGGTCGACAACAGCCTGGGCAACATAGCAAAACTATGCCTGTATAAAACATTAATTAGCCAGGCATGGTGGTGTGTGCCTGTAGTCCCAGCTACTCAAGAGGCTGAGGTCGGGGGATGGCTTGAGCCCAGGAGCTTGAGGTTACAGTGAGCTATGACTGTGCCACTGTCCTCCAGCCTGGGCAAGAGAGTGGGACTCTGTCTCTAAAAAAAAAAGACAATAAATAATACAATACTAGACATTTGATGAGCACCTACTACATGTCAGATATAACTGTGCTAAGCTCTGGGGACACAAAGATGAAGATACTCTGAGAAGTTCAGAATCTTATAGTTGAAGTGGGTACTAACTTCTTATATGTATGTGACAGAGCAAGCTTCAAAGTACTGTAACAAATGCTTCCCTCTAAGGGACTACAGTGTAATTTCCCATACTATCCAAACTGAGGAATAGTGATTACCAGGATCAATCAAATTCTTTCTTTTGGGCTCATGGACTGGAGATACCTAAGGAGAGTCAGCAGGCAGTGGAGGCAGAACTGGAAGAACAGAGGTGAAATTGCCTTTGCAAAGATTGTAACAGTGATAAAATTATGACAGTGACAGAGATCTGACCTGACTCCATCTTGCTTGTAACCTCCTAGCTGCCCTTGTTCATTCCCAGGCATAGGCCAAACTAACTTTGGGAAGAAATCAGTTTATAGTTAACACTGAAACAAAGATGATAACCACTCTTTCCCAAAGCAAACCCTCTTCTTGCCTGGGGACCAGACTGCCTTTGTAGGATTAACAGATTAGCCACAAGATTTAGAAATTGTAGTTTAGGAGTCATACAACCAGAGGCCACAAGATTCTGAACCTCCCCAATTGGTATTATTTGGACTCCACACTCCACAGACTTCAGGAAAAACAAAACAAAACAAAACAAAAAACAAAAAAACAAAAACAGCTTTTATAAAATGAACTACCAACATTTAAAATTCAGATTTCAAAAAATTTTTATTTTAGATTTATCTTGTAATATTGGAAGACATTATATGTTTTTTCTTCATCCCACTTGTGCAAGTATTTTACTGTTTTGTGCTACTGGTTTTTCTAAGCTACCTTGTAGTCTAATAGGCAAAGACAGAATGAATAGCTAGCTAGCTACACACTCAGGCCCTGCAACTCTGGTAAGAAGCAGAGACAGAGCTGATTAAGCACTATCTTCTATCCTCAGGGAGCTTGGTGGGGGAACGTTACATGATGCAGGAACAATATTTCATGGCATAGCTTCAAATGTGTATACCAATGGTGTCAAGGATCATCCATCACTTACATTCATTCTTTAAAGTGACTAAATATAAATTTTATATATTTCCTTTACAGTGTAATATAGTGCTAGGATTCCAGACTCTGGAGTCAGGTTGTCTATGTTTAAATCCCAGCAAATTGTGTGACCTTGAGCAAATTCCTTAACCTCTCTGTGATTCAGTTCCTCAACTATAAAGTGTGGATAAAAATACCACCTATTCATAGAGTCAAATTGCAAGGATTAAAATAATTAGCTACTGGCCGGGCGCGGTGGCTCAAGCCTGTAATCCCAGCACTTTGGGAGGCCGAGACGGGCGGATCACGAGGTCAGGAGATCGAGACCATCCTGGC
>NW_012104254.1:8468962-8470626 GCF_000951045.1 Mandrillus leucophaeus
TATATGTATATACAAGATTTATGATCTTGGAGAATAAAAGTATTTTCTCCACATCGACGAGTGGTTAGAGCGATCTGGCATCCACCTTGGGCCTCAAGGTCTTCAAGTGCCAAGTGGAAATACGTGCACTACCTGCCCCTGTAGCTCAGAACATGGAATGAGAGAAAATAAAGCCCCTGACACAGAGCCTGGCACATGACAATTCCTCAACAACTCAGATATTATTATTACTTCTACCATAATATTCTGTATATAAATAAAACTACTTTCAGGATAGCTGTAAGAATTAAAGATCATTAGGTAAAGTGCCTGGCCCAGTGCCTATTTGAACCCATGATGATTACTTTGCTTCTCTGATGAAAAAGCACTACATTTCATCTTTATTTGTATAACCTGAGAAATAATTCACCTAACTTTTGTGCAGAAGTTATTATTGGTGCTATACTCAAAAATAAAGCACAGTTTAGCCCTGGCCTGTATATTTACACCACTGAATAAATTACCGAAAGTGTCTGTCTAGCGAGAGTTTGTTCTAACAAAGTGGAGAGGAAGAGCCAGTATTATATAAATATTGAATCATCCCACAACTATGTTTCATTAAACTCTCTGATTTTTTTTTTTTTTAAACAGAGTGTTGCTCTGTAGCCTGGGCTGGAAAGCTGGAGTGCAGTGGCCTTATCTCAGCTCACTGCAACCTCTGTATCCCTCAGCCTCCTGAGTAGCTAGGACTACAGGCACAGGCCACTGCCCCCGGCTAATTTTTTTTTCTTCTTCTTTTTTTATAGAGACAAAGTCTCACTGTGTTGTGTAGTCTGGTCTCAAACTCCTGGGTGCAAGCAGTTCACCCACTTTGGCCTCCCAAGGTGCTGGGATTACATGGCGTAAGCCACCATGCCTGGCTAACTCCCTGATTTTTAATGGACTCATTTTTATTACAAATCTGAATGTTAGCAGTGCCTCATGTTAAAAATGTTTAAATCAGTTTTAGTGTTTTTCTGATTATAAAACGAATATAGAGAAACACAAAAGAAAAAATTAAAACCATCCAGAGTTTTACCACTGAGTAATAACCTCAATCAATAATTGTATTTTTCCTTCTATCCTCTTTGTGCGTATATGTGTGTGTGTGTGTGTATATATATACTTTATAAAATTTGCATTAGATGTGTACACAGTGCTAGCATCCTTTTTTGCTTAACTTTCCCTCTTAAACATTTCCCAAATGTATTTAAGTCTCAAAACATTTTTAATGGCTGTATAATATTTATCCATAATTTATTCAAACAGTCCCCAATTTGAAAATTTTCAACTTTTCTTATGTAACTCATTGTTTCAAAAATATTTGTTGAGTACTTAGTATATACCAGGCACTATGCCAGACATAAGATTTAATTGGTGAACAGTAACTGTAAAAATACGGTTTTGATGAACAAGTTTGCAAACAAATCTTTGGTGGCATCTTTCATTTTTAGACTCAATTCCTAGGACTATGAAAACACAACTTCAAAAGGCATTCTTCGAGCTTCAAAGGCAAATTTAAGAAACCAAATTTCTGAACTGTAAAATATTAACTTTCTGGAAAACTACCAACAATGGAATTAATATTTATTTCGTGCAAAGTGTGAATTTACCCAGAAGATGCTTTCTTGTTAGTTACTGTGAAA
>NW_012104254.1:8473416-8475187 GCF_000951045.1 Mandrillus leucophaeus
GAGCGCCGAAGAAGGAAAGAGGGTTGGAATGTCGGTGTTCATACCTGATTCTAAGCGAGGGAGAGGGAAGGGGGCGGGGTGGCCTCAGAGTTTTAAACTTGGGGAGTAAAAAGAAGTCTCGAGTTGGGAGAGATGGGTGTCCCTGGTTGTGGATGAACAAGTGTCCCCTGCAGGACTTAGTCCCCCAACCTGAGGTCGCCCCAGGAAGATTATGGGTCTCCGGGGGGAGTCCCTGGACGCCAGTTTTCCCAGAAGTCAGATTCAAGTGATTTGAACCAGAGACCCAGCTCTTCCCGCAACAAGAGCAGCCCAGGTTCCCCCTAGCGCCGGAGCTGCTGCTCTGCCACGCCAGCCAATGGGAGGTATTAGTGTTTAAGTAACTGCTTGGGTCACAGAAGAGGGTGGGGAGCTTTTCTGTTACAGAATTCTAAAGGTCCCTCAAGCTTGGCTTCTAGGAAGGAATTGGTTATTTTTCTCCACTTGGGATGCCGGAAGTAACTAGAATCAATTTGTTGCTAGGCAACGTGTTTTGAAGGACGCCTGTTTGTTGGACTCAAATCTGGATTCGACTTTCACATGGTAGACACATAATATCAGGTGTACTCCCTATTTAATCTCTGGAATTGGTACCCGCTGAGGATGTGTACCTTGGTAGATGGTTGTGAAACTAAAATGACATAAAAATATGTAAAGCTCTGATATGTAGAAGATGCCTAGTAAACGGCAAATTTTGTTATTATAATAAAAATAGAACCAGCTGGACCATTTCCGGAACCAAAAGAATACAGAGACATGGTTATTTTTTAATTCTCTTAGTCATCTGTTCATTCTTTAAATCTCCTGTGAGCCCTTGATGATAGGTAGGAGGCAAAGGAAAAATGCCAGAATGGAAGTTTTTGAAAAGAACTCAGTGGAGTCATTGACAAATACATCCCTAGTTTGATAAGGACATAGCAGGCCTCTGCCTCCTCTATTACAGGAACACCCTTACTAGAAAATGTCTTGTTTGATTGAGGACTTTTCATTTAAACAAGGCAAAGGGTATGTCTTGATCAACACCTTTGAAAACATTAGTTTTGCTGAATTTGCTTAGTACTGATGAATGGGTAATGGCTGACTGGTTATTCCCATTGATCTACTACAAGGAAGTGTAAGAAAACGTCAAATTTGATTAAACTGTCTCTACCTACTCTTCTTCCCCCTAACAGAAAAGCTCAAGTTCATTTGTAGAATGCAGTGTTTTCAATGTTTACTTATTGCTCCTGAAAGGGAGCAAAAATGGATTAATGGGCCGGGCACGGTGGCTTACACTTGTAATCCCACCACTTTTGTTTTGTTTTGTTTTGAGACAGAGTCTCGCTCTGTTGCTCAGGCTGGAGTGCAGTGGTGCCATCAAGGCTCACTGCAAGCTCCGCCTCCTGGGTTTATGCCATTCTCCTGCCTCAGCCTCCCGAATAGCTGGGACAACAGGCATCCGCCACCACACCTGGCTAATTTTTTTTTATTTTTAGTGGAGACGAGGTTTCACCGTGTTAGCCAGGATGGTCTCGATCTCCTGACCTCGTGATTCGCCCAGCTTGGCCTCCCAAAGTGCTGGGATTACAGGCGTGAGTCACCGCAACCGGCAATCCCAGCATTTTGGGAGGCCGAGGTGTGCGGATCGCTTGAGCTCAGGTGTTTGAGACCAGCTTGGGCAACATGGCGAAACCCTGTCTCCACAAAAAATATAATAACTGGGCATGGTGGCACGGGTCGGGTGGGGTGGGGGGGT
>NW_012104254.1:8480023-8481087 GCF_000951045.1 Mandrillus leucophaeus
AAAAAAAAAAAAAAAAAAAATTAGCTACTAATAAATAATAATAGTAGCACTCATCTCCTGCTAGAACTACAATTACTATAACTCCTCCTATACTATTGCTAATATTTACAGCCGAGGGAGGCCAGTCCTGAAGGTGAACTGTTACAAATGAAGCCAGTTCTAAATGCTGAAACTGGATGGGGCAAAGAGGGGAGAAAACAGTGAGGATGTGGCTCAACCGGTCAGCGTAAGTGGAAAGCTCTGGAATTCTGGAGTGGGTGCAGTGAAATACCTACAGAGATGCTGGAATTCAGCTCTGGAAAACTCTTAACACTTAAAGAGAAATGCTGTTGTTATTGTTGTTTTCCAGAGATTACAAAAACCAAAACAATTTCAATTCACAAAAACAAATAAAAATTAAAAAATAACAAGTTGGATTTGGGGATCATTGCATTTGATTTTTAGAAAAATGAAACCTATTAAAAGACATTTCCAGTGTCCTTTTCAGATTTTTAAAAAGCGACTTCCTGGGGTTCTCCTGGGGCAAAAATAGATTCAGCCAAGACACCTATGCCAAACAATAAATTGATCATTATACCATGTGTTACTTTAAATGCTACAAGGGCTCAGTGTAGAGTAGTTTGAGTAGTCAAAAGACAACAATATCAACACTTTGGAAGTTTCAAGTCAACTTCATCATCGCATAAGATGAGAACAAGGCCCGGGAATATAAATGATTTGTCCAAATTACATCGAAATTTGTATGGCTAGCAAGTTACATCTAGCTAGTAGTGATGTCTTCACTAATTTTCCAAAAACAAGTAAAATAATTCCCGGCAAGGCCAAGGACTGACGGAGGGGGCGGGAAGCCCTGGGATGAGCTGGGCCATCCTCGTTATTTGCCGGGAAGGAGTTGGTGCGTGTGAACCGGCAGGTCAAAGCATGGTGGTGTAGACAAGCCTGTCAGAATCGCCCAGTTATCTCCACACCCGCGTAGACCCGAACAGCTATTCCTCACCTCTTCCGACCACGGCGGGAGGAGGGTGCCGCGAGCCAGGCGCACCCCAGCCGCACGCATCCTCCCT
>NW_012104254.1:8485677-8490480 GCF_000951045.1 Mandrillus leucophaeus
TCCTAGGACTATGAAAACACAACTTCAAAAGGCATTCTTCGAGCTTCAAAGGCAAATTTAAGAAACCAAATTTCTGAACTGTAAAATATTAACTTTCTGGAAAACTACCAACAATGGAATTAATATTTATTTCGTGCAAAGTGTGAATTTACCCAGAAGATGCTTTCTTGTTAGTTACTGTGAAATACCCAGGGTATTTGAAGTATATTGACTTTGGCTTTTACCTCTAATTCTTTCCAGGATTTGCTGGTTTTCTCAACAGTGTGAGATTGTTTGAAGTCTATGCAAATTGCCCTACTTCCTTCTCTCACAGTTAAAATGTTAACTATTTTATTTCCAGCTTTCCTCTTGTAAGCATATGGCTTTGGTGCATTTCTTTCATTTACCTTTTCATGTGAAACATTTTGTATTTTCACATTTATTAATCTGAAGGCAGATTTTTTCTTCTAAACACAAATTATAATACATATATTCCTATGACACATGGACTTAACATATCCTGTAGTTAATATTTGTCAAGAAACATCATGTAAATTAACCAATGCATTTAGGGAATTTAATAATAGATATTTATTTATTAAAAGCAACAATCTTTCCTGCAACACCCCCCCCCAACACACACAAAACACACACATACCCTACTATTCTTTGACAATTAAACGTTCATATATTAGGTCAAACCATATGAAATTACCATTTGTGAATAAAAAATGGTCAAATAATGGCAACTTCATATGGCTTTATTTATATTAATATTTTATTAAGAAGTTCATATTTTTTCAACTTTCTTCAAGTATTGAACTTCCTGATTATCATACTAAGGATATCCTTTATTATTGCATGAGATTGTGTTTGTTTTGACTTTCATAAATATTGGAATCTAGTCAGGAGGGTGCCATAAAATGTTTGTTTATTATTTCAAAGACAGTAGAGGGAGCCTGGAGCCAAAATATTGTTATTGTAGGCTTCGTGGAAATGATTATTATCTTCCAATTCTTGATGTGTGGATAAATGTAAATACTAGCATATATGTGAAATAGCAATTTTTTAAATATTTATTTTTAAAAAGGTTGATTGGGTTGGGCACTGTGGCTGACGCCTGTAATCCCAGCACTTTGGGAGGCCAAGGCAGGTGGATCACTTGAGGCCAGGAGTTCAAGACCAGCCTGGGCAATATGGTGAAACCCCATCTCTATTAAAAATACAAAAATTAGCTGGGCATGGTGGGCCACTCCTGTAATTCCAGCTACTCAGAAAGCTGAGGCAGGATAACCATTTGAGCCTGGAGGTGGAGGCTCCAGTGAGCTGAGATTATGTCACTACTGCACTCTGTCCTAGGCGACAGAGCGAGACTGTGTCTCAAAAAAAAAAAAAAAAAAAGTTGGCTGTGCTTAAAGCTTAAATAATGACTTTCATAAGATGTGAAAGAGAAGGTTGGCAGCTGAACCTCAACTGGGCTCACACTGGGGTCAATCAGAATTTCATTGTTCTCTCTCTTCTCTGAGTATTGCTAGAGACAGCACACTGCCACACGAACACATCTGTGCTCTACAATTTCCCCCTTTTCAACCCGTAGTGTTGATCGTCCTTTCATTTCCATGGGCATTAATATCATGATTTTTTATTTCAACAGAACTTCAAAATATGTTACCATTCCCAATTTTGTATCTTAAAGAGTCATTGTAGTTTAGTTGATGGCTTCCTGCAGACATGTAGGGAGGCACTTGAATCCTGCCACCAACTCATATCCTTCTAGGAAAGTGTTTAATAACTTTCCAATCCTTTCACGGACTGGGAATTTTGTTACCCTTAGTTAAAGATGTCTCTTGCTGAACTCTCCTCAATCATCCTTGCCCTCAGCCTAATATTTTGTTGAGTACCCGCTGACCCTGGTGTTACAAAGGGGATCTTAAGGTAATAACTGGTGATGTTATCACCATTCTTTACTGTAAATAGTCTAGGGAGGGTTCCAAGTCCCTGAGGTCACAGGAATCCCTAAATCTAGAGATAAGATGGAGAAGAGTCTCTCTATTGTAAAACCCAAAAGGAATCCGTAGGTAGAATCAATCAGCTACAGCAGGGTTTCCTAAACTGGTGATAAGTGAAAATTCTGGTATGTTATTAACATGCAGAGAAAAAAGCATTCCCCCTGGGGGAAATTAGTTTGTTTGTTAAACTGTTAAACAGAGTTTTTTGTTTAATGTAGAATGTCTCAGAGGCTTTAATATGCTAATATACTTTGTCAGTTTCTCAGAGGGAGATTTTTTTTTTTTAATGTAGCCTTTCTCAAATTTATTTGACCAGGGAATTTGGCTTTTTTTCTTAGTGCTGTTTGGGAACTCTTGAAGTACTAGATACTTCCTCTGACTGTGACTTGAAGATAGCTGTGAGAAAAAGGCCTTGCCCCACCCCCACTCAATTGAGAATCAACTAACCTAAAAGCAAATAAACCTGGGGATTGTACCCAGTTATATAGTGACATGAAAGGTGAAATAGTTAAAACTAAACACAAGTTGAAGGACTTTTCATAAAAGCTGGGGAAAGCAAATGTTGGAAAAACATTCCACTGGGGTGTTTCCCCTCAATTAATAAACTTAAGTCAGTCTCAAAACAAAATGAAACAGAAAACAAAGCACATGGTCCTCAAAAGTGCCCTTTTTTGCCCTGTCCTCAGCACCAAGAGTCTCTACATGTGGGCATCCATATTCTAATTTTCATCATTGCTCAGCATGCCCTTGCTGGCTTCGCACCGCACTGCTGAAACTGCTCTGGCAAATAGTGTCAGATTCAGAGCGGTATGTGAGAGGGGACCTTCTGCTTCTTGCCTTAGGAGATTTTTCTACTGCATTTGACATAATTACTTCTCATTCCCTCCCCCCCCCTTTTTTTTTGAGACGGAGTCTTGCTTGGTCGCCCAGTCTGGAGTGCAGTGACGCGATATCGGTTTACTGCAAGCTCCGCCTCCCGGGTTTACGCCATTGTCCTGCCTCAGCCTGCCGAGTAGCTGGGACTACAGGCGCCCACCACCACGTCCGGCTAATTTTTTGTATTTTTAGTAGAGACGTGGTTTCACCGTGTTAGGCAGGATGGTCTCGATCTCCTGACCTCGTGATCCGCCAGCCTCCGCCTCCCAAAGTGCTGGGATTGATTACAGGCGTGAGCCACTGCACCCCGCCTTTTCTTTTTTTGAGATGGTGAGGTAGGAGGCAGGACTAGACACCAGACGCGGGGTTTGGACACTGGACCAGATTGAGAACTAGCTAAAACAGGGCCAGGACAAAAGCAGCTTTCAATCAGTTATGCCCACTGTGTGCCATGTCAATTTACTATTGCCATGGCAACACTTGGTAGTTACCACCCCTTTCCATGGAAATGACCCAATGGTTACTACCCCTTCCCTAGAAATTTCTGCATAAACCATCCCTTAATCTGCATACAAGTAAAAATGAGTATAACTATGACTGCAAAATGCCCTGAGTTGCTACCCTCTGCCTAATGGGTAGCCCTGCTTTGCAGGAGCAGTCACAGAGCTGTAACACTGCCTTGTCGACAAAGCTGTTTTCTTCCACCCTTGGCTTGCCCTTAAATTCTTTCCTGGGCAAAACCAAGAACCCAGTGAGCTAAGATCCACTTTAGGACTCACTTAGGCTGCATCAGCAGGGTCTTGCTGTGTGGCCCAGGCTGGAGTGCAGTGGCACCATCACAGCTCACTGCAGTTTGGACCTCCCAGGCTTAAGCTATCCTCCCGCCTCAGCTACCGGAATAGCTGGGACTCCAGTGTTTGCCACCATGCCTGGATAATTTTTTTATTTGTATGTTTGCAGAGATGAGGCCTTCCTGTGTTGCCCTGGCTAGTCTTGAACTCCTAGGCTCAAATGATCCTCCTACCTTGGCCTCCCAAAGTGTTGGGATTACAGGCATGAGCCACCATGCCTGGCCTTTCTTGTTTCTTTTTGAAACACTTTTGTCTTTCATGAACCTCATTCTCCCAGTTCTCCTCTTCATGAGCTTCTTTGTGTGTTTTCTGCCTGTGCTCACACTGTAAAACCTTGCTGTGCACTAAGATCCCTTCCCACCCGTCGACATGGTCTCCCTGATGATCTCATTTACACTAACAGTTTTATCGACCACCTTTATGCTTACTGGCCCTAAACTGAGCTTCAGGTCATATATTATCGAACTACATGCTGGACAAATATACTTAAATATCCCATAGACATCTCAAACTCTATCCAGAGCTGAGCTTGTAAGTTTTCCCTCTGCCCCAGTTGTCACTGTGTGACCACAACCTTCATGTCATTAAATCCAAAAGTACCTTTTTATCTCATCTTATTTGACCTTTCAGCTATATTTGACACATTGCATTCCTTTATTCTGTGAACACTTTGCTTTGTTTCTGTGGGTCTATATCTTGCTTCTGTGACATTATACCTTTCTGATTTTCTTCCTGGTTCTGACTACCTTTTTTTGTGTGTGTATGTCAATTTACATTTCTCTACTGAATATTTAAATATTGGAGTTTCTCAAGACTCCTCAGCTACTGCATCAGTGGTCTATCACTATACAACAAACAACTTTGAAACTTAGTGGCTAAATGTAATCCCAGCACTTTGGGAGGCCAAGGCAGGCAAATCACATGAGGTCAGGAGTTCAAGAACAGCCTGGCCAACATGGTGAAATGCTGTCTCTGCTAAAAAATACAAAAATTAGCCGGGTGTGGTGGTATGCACCTGTAATCCCAGCTACTCGGGAGGCTGAGACAGAATTGTTTAGAACCCAGGAGGTGGAGATTGCAGTGAGCCA
>NW_012104254.1:8490982-8494160 GCF_000951045.1 Mandrillus leucophaeus
TCTGGTGGCTGACTGGGGCCTCAGTAATCTACGACTTTAGTCTCATGTATGGGTGTTGGTGGTGGCTGTTGGCTGAGCCTTTGTCTCATTGTCGTTTACCTTCTCACAGGGTTAATCTAGGTTTCTTAACATGGTGGTCTCAAGGGCAAGAGCAGAAGCTGCCAGTTCTCTTGACTTCTAGGCTCAGATTCCCACTCATCACTTTCACCATATTCTATTGGTCAGAATAAGACACAAGGCCAGTTCAGACTCCAAGGGTGGAGAAATAAACTCCACCTTTTAGTGGGAGACAAAATCACATTGCAGAGTCATGCAAATTTGGCAAGAGGCATATGTGGCTATTTTTTTTTTTTTAACAGTATACTACAACCCATTCCTCTTCTTATTCATAATCATTTTCTAAGAGATTTCATCCATTCAGCTTGTCTCATTGTCCATCAATAACTCCCTAATACATGTCTTCTTCTCAGACCTCACCTCTGAATTCATACAGCATAAGCCTTCTTGACTTCTTCATTTGGATGTATCAATGATACAAGCTCAGTAGCTCTAAAACTATATTAATGATTTTCTACCAGAAATCTTGTCCTCTTTCAGTCCCTATCTTAGTGACTATAACCACTGGCGAGTAAGGAGGCTGGGCAAACATCTTTTTTTTTTTTTTCTTTCCCCATGTCCAATTCATAACCCAGTCATGTCAATTTTATATTTTGAATAACTCTCCACACCACGCACTTTTCTCCATTTCCACTTCTACCACTTTAGGCCAAGCGACCAGTACCCTCTACTTGGATTACTGCAACTGTCTCCTAATATCACTTCATTCATTCTTATCCCCACTATCAAATCCATTCTCCAGTCAAGAGCCAGAGTAGTCATTTAAAATGCAATTTGAAAACTTTTTGTTCAAAGTGACAAACTAAGCAGCTACATGTATCATCGCTTCCTCCCAATACATTTATTAAAATAATATAAAATTTTGAAAAGCCTACATCCATAACAAAGAGAATTGAGGCAGGGCTGTCTGTCGTTAAGTTCAACGTTTTTGGAGGGAAGAAAGCAATGGAGAAATAGTGACTGATGAATCAAGATAGAGGCAGTCTAAGCCTCTATGTTGCATGGAAAATAGATCCAAAAAGAGATTCTTCTGGAAAAGGCTAGAGATTTTGGACTAGATGGCTGCAGGTATGAAAGGTGGACATGTGACATGGAACAGAAAAAAGAGAGGGTTAAGTGATGGCCTACAATGAACACCATCCTCCTCATTCATTCTAGGACAGAACAGTTGGTAGTCAAGTATTCCCTAACTTACCTTAGGCCAAAAAAGGAGGAGGAGGAGAAGGTGTACCTCCAAAAATATTAAATGAACCCTCTTCTTTTTTAAAAGATCTTCTGTCCCTCCTGTCATTCCCAAGCCATTACTGATCTGCTTTCTACCACTATAGATCTCTGTATTTTTCTACCATTTTATGTCAATGGAATTATACAGTATATACTTTTTTGTCTAGCTTCTTTAACTCAGCATCATAATTTTAGATTTAATCATGTTGTAAAATCAGTAGTTCATTCCTTTTTATTGCCAAGTAGTATTCCATTGCATGGGTATGCCACTATTTGTTCACTTGTCGATGGACATTTGCGTTGTTTTCAGTTTCTGGCTGTTACAAATTGAGCTGTTATGAACATTCACGTATAAGACTTTAGGCTGGATTCAGTGGCTCATGCCTGTAATCCCAATGCTTTGGGAGGCTAAGGCAGGAGGATCACTTGAGGTCAGGTGTTTGAGATCAGCCTCGGTTACATAGTGAGACTCTGTCTCTACAAAAAATACAAAAATAAAAAAAAATTAACTGGTTGTGGTGGCATGTACCTGTAGTCCTAGTTACTCAAGAGGCTGAGGTGGGAGGATCACTTGAGCCCAGGAGTTTGAGACCAGCCTGGGCAACAGAGTGAGACCCTGTCTAAAATAAAATAAAATAAATAAAATAAAATAAAATAGATAAAATAAAAGTCTTTCTGTGGACATATACTTTCATTTTCTTGGGTAAACACACAGGAGTGAAATGGCTGGGTAATTTGGTATATGTATGTTTCACTTTTTAAGACACTGGCAATGTGATTGTATGTTTTATGTTCTTAACAGCAGCATATGAAAGTTCCAGTTCCTCTACTTCCTCACCTAGTCCAGGTATAGGCAGACTTTTTTTTTTTTTTTTTTTTTTTTGGGATGGAGTTTCGCTCTTGTTGCCCAGGCTGGAGTACAATGGCGCGATCTCGGCTCACCGCAACCTCCGCCTCCCAGGTTCAAGCGATTCTCCATAGGCAGTCTTTTAAATTTTAGCTATTCTATTACGTCTGTTGCATTATCTCATTGTAGTTTTAATTTTAATATCCCCAATGACTAATGATTTTGAGTGCTTTTTTCATTTGCTGTCCATATATTTTCTTTGGTGACGTCTTTGTTCAAATTTTGGGACTGTTTAAAAATTTCCTTTCTAATTATGTAGATGGGAGGGTTTATATACAGTCTTGTATGGCTTAATGGTGGGGATACTTTCTGAGAAATGTGTCATTATGTGATTTCATCCTTGAGGGAACATCCTAGAGTGAACTTACGTAAACCTAGATGATGTAGCCTGCTATACACCTAGGCTGTATGGTATGGCTTATTGCTTCTAGGCTACCAACCTCAATAGCATGTTACTGTACTGAATACCATAGGCAATTATAACACAATGATAAGTATTTGTGTATCTAAACGTATCTAGGCCAGGCTCGTGGCTCAGATCTGCAATTGTAGCACTTTAGGAGGCTAAGGCAGATAAATCACTCGAGGCCAGCAGTTTGAGACAAGCCTGACCAACATGATGAAACCCTGTCTCTAGCTGGGCGTGGTGGTGCATGCCTGTAATCCTAGCTACTCGGGAGGCTGTGGCATAAGAATTACTTGAACCTGGGAGGTAGAGGTTGCAGTGAGCCAAGATCGTGCCACTGCACTCCAGCCTGGATGACATAGTGAGACTCTGTCTCAAAAATAAATAAACATATCTAAACATAGAAAAGGTACAGTAAAAATATGACACTATAATCTTATGAGACCACTGACTGTCTGCAATCTGTCCTTGACTTAAACGTTATGTGGCATAGGACTGTATATATATATATATAAAATATATGT
>NW_012104254.1:8495350-8498204 GCF_000951045.1 Mandrillus leucophaeus
ACCACCACACCCAGCTAATTTTTTTTATTTTCAGTAGAGACGGGGTTTCACCATGTTGGCCAGGCTGGTCTTGAAATCCTGACCTCAGGTGATCTGCCTACCTTGGCCCTGCAAAGTGTTGGGATTACAGGTGTGAGCCACTGCGCCCGGCCAGCACTATTTGTTAAAAAATGTTTTTTCTACTCTGAATTGCCTTTGTACCTTTGCTAAAAATCAACTGACCAAATATATCTGAGTATGTTTCTGGGCTCTATCATATTACATTAATGTATTTTATTCATCAATCTTAATGTCAATTTCAAAATATCTTGATTTCTGTAGATTTATAATAACTCTTGAATTCAGGTAATGTATGTCTTCTAACTTGGTTCTTCTCTATCAGTTGTTGGTTGGGCACAGTGGCTCAGGCTTGTAATTTCAGTGCTTTGGGAGGCCAAGGTGCCAGGATTTCTTGAGCCCAGGAGTTTGAGACCACCCTGGGCAGCTCAAAGAGACTCCATCTCTGCAAAAAATTGAAAAAAATTAGCCTGGTGTGGTGGCATGCACCTGCAGTCCCAGCTACTCAGGAGACTGAGGCAGGAAAATCCCTTGAGCCCAGAAATTCGAAGCTGCAATGAGGCATGATCGTGCCACTGTGCTCCAGCCTGGGTAACAGAATGAGACTCTGTGTCAAAAAAAGGGCTGTTTTGGCTAGTCTAGGTTTTTGGGTGTTTTGTATTGTTTTTTGTCTTGCATTTCCATATAAAGTTTAAAATCAGCTTGTCAAATTCTACAGAAGAGCCTGCTGAACTTTGGATTGCAATTACATTGAATCTATAATTTGGGAGAGATTTGACATTTTGTCAATATTGTGCTTTCTCACCCATGAAGATTATATATCTCTTCATTTATTTAGATCTCCTTTAATGATTTCTCTTGCAGTGTTTTGTAGTTTCTTTTTTTTTTTTTCTTCCTTTTATCCTCTTTTTTGAGACACGGTCTTGCTCTGTCACCCAGGCTGGAGCGCAGTGGCACAATCATGGCCCACTGCAGCCTTGACTTCCTGGGCTCAAGCGATCCCCCTGCCTCAGACTCCCAAGTAGCTGGGACTATAGGGGCCTGCCAACATGCCTGGCTAACTTTTAATTTTTTTTTTTTTGAGACAGAGTTTTGTTCTTGTTGCCCAGGCTGGAGTGCAATGGCGTGATCTCAGCTCACCTCAACCTCCACCTCCTGGGTTGAAGTGATTCTCCTTCCTCAGCCTCCCAAGTAGCTGGGATTACAGGCATGCGCCACCACACCTGGCTAATTTTGTATTTTTTTTCAGTAGAGGTGGGGTTTCTTCATGTTGGTCAGGCTGGTTTTGAACTCTTGACCTCAGGTGATCTGCCCACCTTGGCCTCCCAAAGTGTTGGGATTACAGATGTGAGCCACTGCACCCAGCCATTTTTGTATTTTTTTGTAGAGATATGGTTTTGCCATTTTGCCCAGGCTGGTCTCAAACTGGGCTCAAGCAATCTGCCTGCCTCAGCCTCTCAAAGTGCTGGGATTACAGGCTTGAGCCACAGCGCCCAGTCATGTTTTGCAGTTTCTAGTGTACAGGTCTTGAACATCTCTTGTCAGACTTATTCCTAAGTATTTAATAGTTTTTGATGCTATTGTAAAGAGTGTTTAAATTTCAATTTCTGATTATTTGCCATTAGTATATAGAAGTACAATTATTATTATTATTTTTTTTTGAGATGGAGTCTCGCTCTATCGCCCAGGCTGGAGTGCAGTGGCGCGATCTCGATACACTGCACCCTCTGCCTCCCGGGTTCAAGCAGTTCTCTGCCTCAGCCTTCTGAGCAGCTGGGATTACAGGAGCCCACCACCACACCCCACTAATTTTTTATTTTTAGTAGAGACAGGGTTTCACCATCTTGGCCAGGCTGGTCTTGAACTCCTAACCTCGTGATCCACCTGCCTTGACCTCCCAAAGTGCTGGGATTACAGGTGTGAGCCACTGTGCCTGGCCAATTAAATTTTATTTATTTATTTTTTTTGAGACGGGGTATCCCTCTTTCACCCAGACTGGATGGGATTTCGCCATGTTGCCCAGGCTGGTCTTGAACTCATGGGGTCAAGCAATCTACCTGCCTTGGCCTCCCAAAGTACTGAGATTACAGGTGTGAGCCACTGAGCCCAGCCAAATACTAGTAATTTCTGTATTTTGATTTGGTATCCTGAGACTTTGCTAAATTTGCTTATTTCTAGTAGTTGTTCTGTGAATTCCACTGAATTTATACATAGAAGATCATGTCATTGGTGAATAAAGACAGTTTATCATTTTCTTTCATTCTAGGAGCCCATTATTTCTTTTTTTGTCTTATTGCACTGTTTAGAGCCTCTGTATAATGCTGTATAGAAGTGGTGAGAGTAGACATCTTTGCTTTATTTTTTATCAGAGAGGGAGAAAGCAGTCATTCAACATTAAGTATTATGCGTTTGGTGTTATTTTTTTTTAATGAATACCCTTTACAAGATTTTAAGTTTCCTTCTATTCCTGAGAATTTTTGTCAGGAATAAACATTCAATTTTGCCAAATGTTTTTTCTGTACCTACTGAGATGATCATATGGTTTTTCTTCTTAAGTTTACCATTATGTTGGCAGGGCGCAGTGGCTCACGTCTGTAATCCGAGCACTTTGGGAGGCCGGAGCGGGCGGATCACGAGGTCAGGAGTTCGAGACCATCCTGACTAACATGGTGAAGCCCCATCTCTGCTAAAAATACAAAAAATAGGCCGGGCAAGGTGGCGGGCGCCTGTAATCCCAGCTACTTGGGAGGCTGAGGCAGGAGAATGGCGTGAACCCGGGAGGCGGAGCTTGCAGTGA
>NW_012104254.1:8499009-8503645 GCF_000951045.1 Mandrillus leucophaeus
TAAGTTGAATTATTGGCATAAAGATGTTCATAGCAGTCCTTACTGTCCTTTTACTACCTATAAAATATGTATTGATGCCACTCTTCTCATTCCTGATACTGATAATTTGGGTCTTCTCTCTTTTTTCCTTATCAGTATAGTTAGAGGTTTCATAATTGTATTTGTTTTCTCAAACCAACTTTTGGTTTCATCAATCTTCTGTATTGTTTTCTTTTTTTTTTCTGTCACTGATAGCTACTCTGATTCTATTATTATTATTATTATTATTATTTTGAGACAGGGTCTCACTGTGTCACCCGGGCTGGAGTGCAGTGGCACAATCATAGCTCAGTGCAACTTCAAACTCCTTGGCACAAGTGTTCTTCTTGTCTCAGCCTCCTGAGTAGCTAGGATGATGGGTGTGCACCACCATGTCTGGCTTACTCTGATTTTTGATATTTCCTTTCTTCTACTTACTTTAGGTTTCATTTGGCCTTCCTTTTCAAGTTTCTTCTTAAGATGAGAGCTCTCAGGTCAATGATTGAAGGCTTTCTTTTTTTCAAATATGAATGTTCAGTGCTATAAATTTCTTCCTAAGTTCAACTTTAGTTGCATTCCACAAATTTTGAATGTTGTGTTTTTCATGTTCATTTAGTTCTAAATAGTTCCTAAGTTCCCTTTTCATTTATTCTTTGACACATGAAGTATTTAGAAGTGTATAGCTTAGTTTTCAAATAATTGTGGATTTTGCAGAGATCTTTCTGTTGTTGATTTCTAATTCAATTGCATTGATCAGAGAATATACTTTGTATGACTTGAATACTATTAAACATATCTGTACTTTATAATGACCCAGACTATGGTCTATCTTGGTAAATGTTTTATGTACATATGAAAAGAATATGTATTCAGCTGTTGTTACATGGGGTGTTCTATAAATGTCAATTAGGTCAAGTTGGTTGATAGTTTTGTTTGAATCTTCTATATCTTACTGATTTTTGGTCCACTTATCCTACCAATTATTGAGAGAAGGGTGTCAAAATCTCCAACTATAATTGTATACTTATTTATTTCTCCTTGCAATTCTATCAGCTTCTCTACATGTGTTTGCAAGCTCTGTTAGTAGGGACATAAACATTTACGATTGTTATAGCCTCTTGATAAATTGATCATTTTATCAAAATTAAATGACCCTTTTTATCCCTGGTAATATTCTTTGCTCTGTAATCTATTTTGTCTGATATTAATACATTCCCCAGACTTTTTTTAATTTGTGTTACCATGATATATCTATTTTTTATCCCATTATTTTTACCTATTTGTGTCCTTATATATAAAGTTGGTCCCCAGTAGTTTGAATAGATTTGCTTCTTGCCTTTTTAACCAATCTCACATCTCTGCCTTTTAATTGAAGTATTTAGACCATTTAAATTTAATATTATGTTGATGTTGGGATTATATATTGTTTGTTTTCTATTCATCCTACCTGTTCTTTATTCCCTTTTTCCTATTTTTCTTCATTGTCTTGGATTAAATTATTTTTATGATTAAATTGTATCTCCTTTGTTGGTTTATTAGTATAACTCTTTGCTATATTATTTCAGTGATCGCTAAGGCATAGAGTATACATCTTTAACTTATCACAATCTATATTTGAGTAATATTATACCACTGCACGTAGAATATAAGAAATGTAAAACATGCTTCCTTTTCTCCCCTCTTGTCCTTTGTGCTTTTGTTGTCATATATTATATTTCTATATGTGTTATATTTACATTTAGTTTCCAAATAGATAATACATTTTCTTATTTTTTGCTTTAAAGAATTGGTTATCTTTTAAAGAGATTTAAATAATAAGAAAAAACTTTATATTTACCCACATAGTTACCATCTCCAGTATACTTCACTCCTTTATGTAGATGCAGATTTATATCTGGTACCATTTCCTTCTGCTTGGAGGATTACTGTTAACATTTCTTGTAGTGCTGGTCTGGTGATGATAAATTATTTTGGCTTTTGTACGTCTAAAAAGGGTCCTTGTTTTGCCTTCCATTTTTTGACACAGATTTTGGCTGGGTAAAGGATTTTGTGTTGCCAGTGATTCCCTCTCCTTCCCTCCCTTCAGGACATTAAAAAATGTTGCTCCATTGTCTTGCACCTTTATCTTGCCATGCTACACTTGCATTGTTTCTAAAAAGAAATCTGTCATACTGTTCTTTGTTCTTTGGCATGTGATATCGTTTTGCCTCTGTCTGCTTTTATGATTCTCTCTTTATTACTGTTTTTAAGCAATTTTATTACTATGAGCCTTGATGTAGTTTCTTCCAAGTTTCTTATGCTTGAGGTTTGGTGAGTGATATGGTTTCTGTGTCCCCACCCAAAATTTCATCTTGAATTGTAATCCCCATAATCCCCACGTGTCAAGGGTGGGATCAGGTGGAGTCATCGGATCATGAGGTGGTTTCCCCCATCGTGTTCTCATGATAGTGAGTGAGTCTCACGAGATCTGATGGTTTTATAAATATCCAGCATTTCCCCTGCTTGTATTCACTCCGTCCTGCTGCCCCGTAAAGAAAGTACCTGCTTCGCCTTTGCCTTCCCCCATGATTGTAAGTTTCCTGAGGCCTCCTCAGCAGTGTGGAACTGTGAGTCAATTATACTTCTTTCCTTCTAAATTGCCCAGTCTGGGGCAGTTTATAGCAGCTTGAGAATGGACTAATACAGTGAGCATTGTGAATTTATTGGTTTATAATTTTATCAAATTTGGAAAATTTCATCCATTACTACTTGACATATTATTCTCTCTCACCTCGTTTTTTTTCTGTGGGAACTTTAGTTACACATGCATTAGGCCCCTTGTCCCACAGCTTGCTGATATTCTGTTCATTTCTTTTTTTAATATTTTTTTCTCTGTGTGTTTCATTTTGGATAGTTTCTATGAAAATGTTTTCAAATTCACTAATCATTTCTTCTGCAATGTGCAATCTGACGTTAATCCCATCCTGTGTGTTTTTTATATTAGACATTTTAGTTTTCATCTCTAAAAGTTTGATATGGATCTTTTTTATAACTTCCATGTCTTCAATTACATACTCAACCTTTTCTCTAGCTTCTTGACGATAATTATAATAATGGCTGCATTAATATCCTTGTCCACGAAGTCTATCATTTGTATCAAATCTAGGTTAGTTTCAAGTGACTAATCATACATACACCCCTCCCCCTGTTTTTTGCTTCTTTTTTAGAGACAGGGTCTTGCTCTGTTGCCCACACTTCAGTGCAGCAATGTGATCATAGCTCACTGCGGCCTTGAACTCCTGGGCTGAAGTGGTCCTCCCCACTCAGCCTCCCCAGTAGCTAGCACTATGGGCATGAGCCACCTTGCCCAGCCTATTGTACCTTTTATTGTGGATAGTAATTTTTTGTTTCTTCTGGAAATTTTTGGATAGATGTCAAACATTACGAATTTTACTTTTTGGGTACTGGGTATTTTTGTCTTCCTATAAATATACTTGAGCTTTGTTCTCTGGTGCAGTTTGATCCTTTTAGGTCTTGCTTTTAAGCTTTGATAGGGAAGGCCAGAACAGCGTTAAGCCTGAAGCTATTTTTCTTTTCCCCACTACAGAGGCAAAACCCGTCTGAGTGCTCACTCTACTCTATGCCCTGTAAGTTCTAAGGTTTTCCACCTTGGCTGGTGGGAATAGGCACTCTTCACAGCCTTGTGGAGTCCTGTATACTGTTAGCTGTAATCCTGGCATGGGATCCTTTCCTTGGCCTCTGGTAACTTTTCTCAAATGTGTGCACTACTCATTACTCAGATGAATATTCAAGATGATCCTTGCAGATCTCTGGAGTCTTTTCTCTGTACAGCTTTCTCCTCTCTGATACTTTTTCCTGTGAACTATAGTGTCTGTTCGATGTAGGTGGACTGCTCAGGTCTGCCTAGGTTTCCCTTGCTGTGCTATAGCCTGAAAAATCTCTCCAGGCAGAAGCCAATATAACCATAGGGCTTACCTTTTCTGTTTGTGGTTTTAGGGATCACTTCTTTTGTTGCCAGATGTCTAATGTCTTGAAACCTGTTGATTAACTAAAAAAATATTTTTTTGGAGTTTTTTCAAGTTAGAGGGTAAAGCCCTTCCCATTACTCCATCTTGGCCAGAAGCAGAATTCCTATTGCCTTCCTCTTAAATATAATCACGCAACCAAGGATTACCAGACATTAGAGAAAAGCCAAAAACATGCAATAAAAACAGCTTGATAAACTATCAGAAAATAAATGATGCCAGAGGACATCAGTAATTAAGGGAACAGAAGAACACATAAAATACTATACTAGAAACCATCCTCAGAGAAATTTGGGAAAATACTATATTGCATCCATAAAAGACAAATAGGATGCCATAACAAAATCAATCTAAGAAGAAGAAATAGCTCTTTAAAAATTGCAAATGGTTATTTATTAAACATTTTTAATTAAAAAGGTTGGACACATACAAATGGCCAACAGATGTATGAAAAAATGCTTATCATTACTAATTATTAGGGAAATGCAAATCAAAACCACAATGAGATAACACTTTATACTTCACAGTCAGGATGGCTATGAAAAAAAAAGATAACAAATGTTGGTAAGAACGTGGAGAAACTGGAACTCTTT
>NW_012104254.1:8504775-8506657 GCF_000951045.1 Mandrillus leucophaeus
AAGGAAATCTGCAATTTTCAACAACATAAATGGATCTTCAGAACATTGTGCTAAGTGAAATAACTCAGACATAGAAAGACAAATACTGCATGATTTCACTCATTTGAGGTATCTAAAGGAGTCAAGTTCATAAAATCAAAGACTGGAGTGGTGATTACCAGGGGCTGAGGAGAGGGGAAACGGAAAGTTGTTTTTCTTTTCTTTTTTTTTTTGAGACTGAGTCTTGCTGTGTTGCCAGGCTAGAGTGCAGTGGCACCATCTCAGCTCACTGCAACCTTCACCTCCCAGGTTCAACCGATTCCCCTGCCTCAGCCTCCTGAGTAGCTGGGATTACAGGCACACGCCACCACGCCCGGCTAATTTTTTGTGTTTTTAGCAGAGATGGGGTTTCACCGTGTTAGCCAGGATGGTCGCGATCTCTGGACCTTGTGATCCACCCCCTTTGGCCTCCAGAAGTGCTGGGATTATAGGCATGAGCCATCTGCACCTGGCTGGGAAGCTATTTTTAAAAAAAAGATTGGATAATAGAATTGAGGACATCTCCTGGATTGGAGAAGAAAAGAAAATTGGGAGAAAAGAGGAGAGATTTACAAGATCAATCCAGAAGGTGTAACCTACAAGTGGTGTAACCTAGAAAAGGAGAACGGAGAAAATGGAGGGAGGAGTATTATAAAGAAAATCATAAAAGCTAACTTCCAAGAGCTGAACTAAATCAGAAATCTTCAGATTTAAAAGGCCCAAGAAGTGCCTAGCCCATAAATGTCAATAAAATACAAAACATACCAAGATATGCACCTAAAGAAAAAAGATAAAATACAAAATACTACACTAAGCACATGTGTCCCAGTCATCAATATATTTCCTCTGTGCCCCATATCCACCCTTCTTTCCCTACTTTGGATTACTGGAGGTGGGTCCTGTAAATATTTCTCCTTTCCCAGGTGACGTAAGATTAGGCCTTGTCAGTAGAGGATACTGGAAGGACACTGCAAGGGGAAGCGGCTCCCCTTCCTGGTTCCAGTGATCATTTTTCTTGCTTCTGTGGTGCCAGCAGGCAGCTTCTTTCAGAGTGCTGTCAAGGTAGCTAATGGTGCATAACTGCCAGCAAATTTGAACAACACCCTGGATGGTAGCTTCCCAGGAATTTTGCTAGTATCCCAGTGGGTAACTTCCTGCAGCTTGAGCCCATGGCGTTTTAGCAGATTTCCAGTATACCCTTTCAATGATGTATCTTTTCCAATGACTTCGAATGTCGGCCTTGATTGAAGGTCCTCTTCCGTGTTCATTCCTTCCTGGGTATTCTTTTCAGTCCTAGAGGTGGTGGCTGCTCTTTACATCTGATATTTCTGCATTCTTTATCCTTTTTACTAGACAATCCCCTTTTACTAACTAATAATTCTTCATATTACATTTTCTCTGATTATGTTACTATTATGGTTTCTGTCTCCTGATAATCCTAATGCCACATTATTGTGAAATTTCAGAGTGGCAAGAAGTTAAAGAAACAAGAAGCATCTTTAGTTTTTTTTAAAAAAGTCACCTACAAAAGAGTTAGACTCAGACTGATATCAGACTTCTCATCAGCAGTGTTTAATTCTAGAAAGTAGTCAATAATTCTTTCAAGGTCCTGAGAATTCTATACCAAGTCAAATTATTAAGTGTGACAATAGGATAAAGACATTTTTCAGATATGCAGGATATATGACTATACACGAAGTCTAAAGATGACAGCTTTGCAGCAAGCCTAGAGAGGGCTCCTGAGAATACTTGAGAAAAGAGTTCTGAGAGGACCCTTAGAACTTAAGGAAACGGGCTGGGCGCAGTGGCTCGCGCCTGTAATCCCAGCACTTTGGAAGGCCAAGGTGGGCGGACCACCTGAGGT
>NW_012104254.1:8507172-8510524 GCF_000951045.1 Mandrillus leucophaeus
GGCCCCCTTGATCTCTTTTACAATGAATGTGTCCTCTGCCTACTTCTACCATCCGTGACCTTGGTCAGCCCCTGGATCTGAGTTTTCCAATTACTGTAGCCACTAGCCACTTTTAGCTTTAAGCACCTGAAATGTGGCTAGGTCAAAATGAGATGTACCCAAGTGTAAAATATACACTGAATTTTGAAGATGTAGTCTCATAAAGTAAAGAATATGAAATATCGAATGAATATTTTTTATATTGATTACATATTATGATAATACTTCACATGTATTTGTTAAGTGAAATGTTATCAAAAGAAATTCACTTGTTTCATTTTACTTTTTACATGTGGCTGGTAGAATATTTTAAATTACATATGTTACTCACTTTATACTTCTATTAGCAGTGCCCTAGATTTTATTATCAACACAGAAAATCCTCCTGAATCTCCGTTTTAATCGCCCTGTTCACTGAACACTACTTTCTCGGCTTACTTCCTATGGGACTCCACCTCTAATAACGTTTCCTTCCCACTAAACTTTTAATTCACTGATGCTATCACCTTTTCACTGAACCTTCTTCCCTTCCCTAGGGTCCTCACAGCCTTTCCTACCTAGCTAAAGTGCCATGTTCAATCATTTAAAAAACTTTTTTTTTTTTGAGACAAGGTCTCACTCTGTCACCCACGCTCAAGTGCAGTGCTGCCATCACAGCTCATGCAGCCTTAAACTCCAGGGCTCAGGTGATTCTCCCACCTCAGCCACCTAAGTAGCGGGGACTACAGATGCATGCCACCACATCTGGCTTTTTTTTCTTTTTTCTTTTTTTTTGAGATGGGGTCTTATTATGTTGCCCTGGCTGGACTTAAATGCTTAGGCTCAAGCAATCTGCCTGCTTTGGCCTCCCAAAGTACTGGGATTACAGGTGTGAGCCACCACATCTGGACACAATCATTTTAATCACTCCCTGGCATATACCTGTAAATCCTTTATGCTTCTGCTTGGGTAATGGACTTATCAGGAACATGACAGGCTGATCTGAGAGAGTATGATGAGTCAGGAGCTAAAGTCTATACAAACATGTGTTGCTGCACAATCTAGTTGTGTACTGTGATTATGTTTCCTTTCTTGTATGGTCTTTTTTTTTTTTTTTTTTCTTCCCTATTGTTCATTGTTGGCCTGTATCACATCTTTAAATTCTCAAAACTACTTGCTTGGTTAAATCTACAACCCTGGTTAAATCCAGATCTCTAACTCCTTCATGCCTGTATCAGCGCAGCAGACTGCGGCTGATGGAAACACATGACCAGTTTCACTTCAGATTCTTCCTGGTTAATCTCAGGAGGCCCTCAGTGCAGCCCTCCCTCATACCACATGTGCTCAGTCTGTCTGCTCTCCCTCTCTCCTGTACTAGTGGTTTTCAAACTGTGATGGCTTTCCAAGGAGAAAAGAGTTGAAGGGAATTAGCTACCAGATCCTCAACATCTACATGGAGTTTCCTAAAATTCACATCACAAAATTTCTTCTCTCACTGTACAAAACAAAGGCAATCTCTCACCTCCTCCAATCTCAGGGGTCAATACCTCCGGGGATAAGCCACAGGGCAGTTCCATCACCTCTGATCAAGACACAGAAACATTTAACATTTCTCTGTGTATATTTCCATTCAAGGAAAGTCAGCATTTGACCTACATTGAAGCGTTTTCAGTTCCTATACATTGTAGAGTAGGGTGGTAGATCATTGACAATTTTCATTGAAAGACCCAGACTTTTTTTTATCAAGAGTACATCATTCTTAGGTGAGAGTCCAGGAGAACAAAGAGATGATTAGTGAGAAATATTGGTGAGGATATTGATTGGTAAATTATTGACTATTAATGAGAAAAAAATTATTTTTTTAGAGTCAATTAAAAAAAATTGAGACTGGGTCTTACTATTTTGCCCAGTCTGGTCTCGAACTCTTAGGCTCAAGAGATCCTCCCTCGTTGGTCTCCCAAAGTGCTAGGATTACAGGCATGAGCCACTACACCTGGCCAAAAAAAAAAAAAAAAAGACTTTTTAAATGTATTTAACCATTAGAAAACCTTTTTCACTATTCTCATCCTTAGGTCTATGTTATTAGCTAGGAAGAAAAAATTTTTGAATATCAAATCAGTGTAAGTTAATAACAACAATTCTTCCACTGTAACTGGAATGATTTCTGAGACTACTAGTTTTAAAACGATATATTAAATAAAAGCTATAGATAAAACTTTTATGTGATTTCTTTCAGATTGGGTGCACCATATTAAATAATATAGTTAGTACCTATTTTATTAAATTATATCATGAAATATTTCACTTACAATCAACTCTCATAAAGTGTTAAATATTATCTACTTCCTATTCAAAAAAGGTTGCTAGTGGCCGGGTGCAGTGGCTCACGCCTGTAATCCCAGAATTTTGGGAGGCCGAGGCAGGTGGATCACTTGAGCTCAGGAATTCAAGACCAGCCTGGCCAACATGATGAAACCCCATCTCTACTAAACATACAAAAAATTAGCTGGATGTGGTGGCGCATGCCTGTAGTCCCAGATACTCAGGAGTCTGAGGCATGAGAGTAGCTTGAACCTGGGAGGCAGAGGTTGCAGTGAGATGAGATCATGCCACTGCACTCCAGCCTGGGTGACAGAGCGAGATTCTGTCTAAAAAAAAAGAATTTTTTTTAGTCAGCTATAAAGTTTTATTTCATTAAATAAACAGAAAAATGTAATTATGACATATGATGCAATTAATGGAGTTACTTCTGATTTTTATTTAAAAGCTTTACTAAATTATTCTCAAAAGTAGACTATCAGAGATCTCATATGCACACAAACATGAATTTAACTATTTAAATTACTTAAAAATTTGTAAATAAACAATGGCACTAATAAATAATGCAATTAGAAGTAATTAACAATAGGGCTAACTAAACACATAATATGTGTGAGTGAAATATGACAATATTTTAATAACTTTCTTCTTGTCCTTTGATATAGCAATTTATCTTTTTTTAACTCTATATTAGGTATTTAAATTTTGCAGGTTCTATTATTATATATTCTTAAGAAAATATACATAAGATATTTTAAAAGAAGAACATAAATAGTATTATTAACCAAATATTACCTATATTTAATAAAAAATTGCAAAGACATGTTTCCTTCTGCCCTGTGATGTGGTAGGTTTTTTTAAACCTTCGGTTGCCTTTTTCTTGTTTATTTTATTTATTTAGTTTTTGAGATGGAGTTTCTCTCTTGTTGCCCAGGCTGGAGTGCAATGGCATGATCGTTCAAGCAATTCTCCTGCTTCAGCCTCCTGAGTAGCTGGGATTACAGGCACGCACCAC
>NW_012104254.1:8511229-8512768 GCF_000951045.1 Mandrillus leucophaeus
TCCACCTGCAACCTGTGAATGTGACCTTATTTGGAAATAAGGGTCTTTGTAGAAGTAATCAAGTTAAGATGAAGTCATACCAGATTAGGGTGGGCCATAAATCCAATATAACTGCTGTCCTTAAAGAAGAGGGAAATTCAGACAGACAGACACACACATACACACACACACACACACACACGGAAGATGTGTGATTCCAAGTGAGGCTGGAAGGAGAAATTGGAGTGCTGTAGCTTCAGGCGAAGGCATGCCAAGGACTGCCAGGATCACCCGAAGCTAGGATGGAGGCGTGCAACAGGTTCCTCCCTAGAACCTCGGAGGGAGCACAGTCCTGCTGACACCTTGATTGCAGACTTTCCGCCTCCAGAACTGTGAGAGGGTAAATTTGCTGTGTCAAGCCACCTGTTTTGTGGTACTTGGTTTTGGCAGCCCTAGCAACCTATTACAGGGCCCAACATGTCAGTTCTCAAACTTCCCCCTTTTGTTTGCCCACAGGACATTATAGCTTCAGCTTGTGAATCAGGAAATGTAACTTCACTCATTTCCATAGTGCCATCAAGAGAATGATAAAATACTGTGTGTTTGTTCATGTGGTATGCCCATACCAATTCAGTGGTCACTGTTTTTAACTGAGCATAGGTGTCTTTGGGAGACAAAAACAAAAACAAAAACAAAAAAAACTCTTCTGATTTAGAAATTCTTCCTTGTCTAATCCCAGAATTGTGAAATCCAGCGTCCACGTGTGTTTTCACAATCACCTTTTCTGCAATGCCCAGGCCAAAGCTGCTTTCTGCATATTGTGCAGTGTGTGCCATTTTGGTGACTTACCTCCCTAATCCAGTTGTATGTGTCCTTCCTTCTGTCCTTAAGAGAACACAGTCATTTAGCCTTCCTTTTCAGCGAGATCTGGGTCGTGCTGGTGGTATTGTAGTTGTTCTCTTTTTCACAATCTGAACTTTTAGAAAATATTGCCACAATATTTACCATGTTAAAAATTAAACTAGCACTCTCTGGAATAAGGAGTCTGGCCCCACTCTTTGGCGTTTGGCTAGCAACAGCATTGAGCCCCACCTCTCTGTCTGTCCGTCTGCCCCACATCTGGGCAAGCTGATAAGAAAGACCGGGTGTTCTCTCTGTGCTGTGGAGAGACTCAAACTACATAAGCTCCTCCCAACAGGGGGCAGCCCTCACCCCGCCCCCACCCCTAACCACAATAAAACTCAACCAGTCTCTGTTCCCTGCTCTCTCAAGCCATTCTGGACTTACAGAAAGGTCCGCTCTGCTTTCCCCAGAGACCTCAATTATGTAAGTAATCAACCTTTCCATTATCTCTTGAGGTGTACTTGGCATTAGGAGTCTTAACATCTGAACTGAACTTCGGGTGGGGCTTATCCTAGTTCTCCAGAGTGGTCACACTAATCCTCACACTAACCCTTTGGTGGGGTGCAATGGCTCACACCTGTAATTCCAGCTCTTTGGGAGGCCCAGGTGGGAGGATCACTTGAGCCCAGGAGTTTGAGATCAGCCTGGGCAACACAG
>NW_012104254.1:8517828-8518469 GCF_000951045.1 Mandrillus leucophaeus
CTCTTGTTGCCCAGGCTGGAGTGCAATGGCATGATCGTTCAAGCAATTCTCCTGCTTCAGCCTCCTGAGTAGCTGGGATTACAGGCACGCACCACTACGCCTGGCCAATTTTGTATTTTTAGTAGAGACGGGATTTCACCATGTTAGTCAGGCTGGTCTCGAACTCCTGACCTCAGGTGATCCACCCGCCTTGGCCTTCCAAAGTGCTGGGATTACAGGCGTGAGACACCATGCCCAGCCGCCTGTTTCAATAATATTTCTCTGAACTGCCTGCAGCTTTTATGACATCCTTCCTTCCTTTTATGCAGTGGTAAAAGTGAATACAGTCAAATGTAAATTCATTTTGACTTGCAGCTCTGCCATAATCAAGTCCATATTATAGAAGTTTATAAACAATAAAATTTCCCAGGATTTTCCTAGCAGCACTTTCTGCTGAATATGCAGATAGATGAGGAAAGTCTAGTTTTTTTTTTAACAAAATATCAACAATTTTTTGTTTTGTGCTTTCTGTAGTTTCACTAAAATCTTCATAGAAATAAGACAATTGTTTGAAACTCCATTTTTCAAATTAAAGTAAGAGCAGGAGAACATTTTGTTGTTGCTATAATTCGATTCATTTCTTGATATATTATAGGAGGCAT
>NW_012104254.1:8520174-8535789 GCF_000951045.1 Mandrillus leucophaeus
GTGGTGACACGTGCCTGTGGTCCCAGCTACTCAGGAGGCTAAGGTGGGAGGATCACTTGAGCCTGCGAAGTTAAGGCTGCAGTGAGCCATGATTGTGCCACTGCCCTCCAATCTGAGCGACAGAGCAAGATCCTGCCTCCAAAAAAAAGCACAACGGTTAATCTATAGGTGAAGTCAAACAGACTGTTAACACCCACGATTGCAACTCAAGTTGCATACTTAATTCATATTACTTGAAGTGATGCCAGAATGGGTGATCCATTATGTCAACCACAAACCACTGTGGCCAACCTCAGTGGTCAGGAAAAATCAGTGATAGTGACTCCCAAAGGCAGAGAGTCAATGCTGTATCCATTTAACACTATAAATAGCACGGCTTTCAGTCTCTAGTTTTTAGGGTCACTGTATAGTGTTATATTTTCTCTCCAACTTCTGCCCCCATCACTGACAACCAGAACTTTTCATATCCTTGGGAGAGATTTGCCAGGACACAGGGCTTTCAGAGCTAAAACTGGGGCAGTTTCAGTGAGAGACCTCGAGCAAGAACTGCTCAGCTGAATCCTATCCAAATTCCTTACCTACAGAAACTATGAGTGATGACAGTAAATTGCTGTTCTGAGCAGCTGAGTTTTTGGGGTGATTGGTTATGCAATATAGATAATTAAAACAGTAACGAGGCCAGGCGCGGTGGCTCATGCTTGTAATCCCAGCATTTTGGGAGGCCAACGTGGGCAGATCACGAGGTCAGGAGTTCAAGACCAGCCTGGCCAGCATGATGAAACCCCCTGTCTACTAAAAATACAAAAATTAGCTGGGCACGGTGGCAGGTGCCTCTAATCCCAGCTACTCAGGAGGCTGAGGCAGGAGAATCACTTGAACCCGAGAGGTGGAGGTTGCAGTGAGCTGAGATCGTACCATTGCACTACAACCTGGGCGACAGAACGAGATTCTGTCTTGAAACAAAACCAAACAAAATAAAACAAAAAACAGCAACTCAAACTGGCTACAGCAGAGCCTGTATCTTTTCTTTTAAGCTCTGTTCTCTCTACAGTCGTCCCCATCTCCTTATGTGACAACTCCGTTCTTCCAGGTGCTCAGGTAAAACTCTAGAGTCATTCTTGACTGCATTTTCTGCCACATCCAATCACTCACCAATCATATTGGCTCTACCTTCAAAATAGATCGAGATTCTGACCTCTTCTCATCTCTTTCACTACTGTCACCCTACTTCAGGCCACCATCATCCTTTGCTTAGATTGTTTCAAGTCTCCCAACTACTTTTCCTGCTTCCTCCTCACCCCCTTCAGTCTCTTCTTATCATGATATCCAGAGTGGTCTTGTTCGCATGTACGTTAGATCCTGTCTGTCCACTGCTCAAACCCTTTCAAAGGCTATCTGCCTCTGCTATAGTAAAAGTCAAAGTCCTTGCTTTGGCTTCTAAGGCCCTCCGTGATCTGCTCCCCATGACTTCTCTGTCTTTATTCCCCTCTACTCTCCCCCTTGGTCAATCTTCTTCAGCCACATGAGCTTGCTTGCTGTTGCTTGAATACAATAAGCACACTCCTGTCTTAGGACCATTGTACTTGCTGTTCCCTTTGCTTGGAATGCTGTTCCAGCAGATAACTGCTTGGCTCGATCCCTCACTTCCTTAAGTTACTTTCTCAGAGCAGTCTTCCCTGCCCAGCCTACCTAAAATTTCAGCTCCTTTGACTGACTCTTATTCTTCCTTGCCTGATTCTCCTCTTAGTACTTTCCATTACCCAGCATGCTCTATAGTTACATATCTGTCTTGTTTTTTGTCTCCTCACTGAAATGAAAGCTCTGTGAAGGCAAGGATTTCTGTCCATTTTCTTCCCTGTTCTATCCCTAGAGCCTAGAGAACTGTGCCTAAAACATAGCAAACTCTTAATAAACATTCACTGTTCAATGGATAGTCATCATAGTGATTGACACTGCATATTGATTTTCAAATTTAGAATCAGCACTTAGGAAAATAGCAGAAGAGGGATTATAGAACAGTATGTAACAACCTTAAGGATGGGACAGTATGATGGCAGAGGTTTGGAAGTGATCAGGGAAGGAGAGGTGAAAAGAAGGGAAAGGACACCAATGTCTTCATCTTGCAAAGTATCAGAAACAAGAGACTGGCTCTGATGATTGGAAAATGAAGTAAAGTTATAAGCACAAAATTGAAAGTCGTAACTTATGCTTGTAAGCATAACTGATAGAACTAGAAACAATGAGTTAACATGGGAGAGAGATGGAAGTGGTGATATAAATCATAACAGTTCATCAATAATATTGGCAATGTCTGTCTTTGTCTGATTTCCCTAGAACACAGAGCCCGAGGCAAAGCTTAAGTGCTTACACTTTTTCGGGAGGTACAGACCCAGCTCTGCGAGAGCCAGGGGAAAAGGAAGAGAGGCAGGGAAGGAATGGCAGCAAGTACAAGGTGATGAATGACTGCACTGGCCATTGCTTCATGAAGAGCCATGAATAAACAGAGCTGGTTTCTCAGCAGGTGGCTGGCTGCTCAGTCACAAAGGACCTCTTTGGGCAGGCTTTATGGAAATACTGTGCCTGGGACAGTCCCTCAAAGGCAGGAGGGAGAGAAAATGCATCTGCAAGCTCACTTTGCCTTCTATCTTCTGCTCGTCAAAACGTGCTGGCTGGAGCAGTTAATGCCCACACACATCCAGGTTGTGTCACCTGGCCCCTTTGGTAGCCACTGGGGAAGCCAGATCTGGGCACGTGGCCTGATGGCTGCTGCGGTGGAACCACATGCACACACTCGGTCAGTCACCACTGGGATGGCCTGGTCAGGGCAGGCTGAGTGGCTGGGAGACTGCTGAGCCTATGATAGCTAAGCAAGCACCTGTGATGTATGCACTGCAGTGTCTAAATGTGAAAAAGCAAGAAAGCATATTTTTTTCTGGAGAGAAGGAGGAAACCACCAGGAGAATACAAACAGAAAAAAGGTAAGGTGGTTGTCTCTGGAGGTGGGAAAGAGGTTGGAGAGCAGAATGTTGCATCTTATTATTATTAGCATTCCTGTACAGTTTTTTAAATGCATGGATACATTGATAGAAATCACTTTTTAAAAACTCACAAACTAGGTTTTATCACTCCCCTTTCCCAAATTCTTCAATGGTGTCTCATTGCTTTTAGAATAATTAAAACAGATTGAACAACACTATTTTCTGTGGGAATACTAGCTCTTAGACACTGCAAGTTAATATTGTTGTTATCTATATAGACTAAGTTTGTTCTATTAAAAATTTACTATTCAGGCTGGGTGCGGTGGCTCTTGCCTGTAATCCTAGCACTTTGGGAGGCCAGGGTGGGTGGATCACTTGAGCCCAGGAGTTCCAGAACAGGCCTGGTCAACATGGCAAGAACCCATCTCTACAAAATTTTTTTTTAAATTAGCTGGGCGTGGTGGCAGATGCCTGTGGTCCCTGCTACTTGGGAGACTGAGGTGGGAGGATCGCTTGCGCTTAGGAGGTTGAGGTTGCAGTGAGCTGTGATTGCACTACTGCACTCCAACCTGGGCAACAGAGCAAGACTGTGTCTCAAAAATATAAATCAATCACTATTCAAACACTCAGTGAAGTTCAGTGATTTTGTAGTAAACTTCCACAAGTACAATATTTAAGGGAAAAAAGTACAGCTGCTCATTTTGTTTCAGTTCTGAACGAAAGTCCCTGAATATCGAGGTCCTGCTGGCCTCTCCTGGCTCACAGTGAGTGACTTCCTCTTTCTTTCTGCTCCAGCCATATTGGTTCCTTTCTGCTTGTTGGACCCCTGAGTCTTTCTTCCACTTCAGGCTTTTGCCCACGACTCCCCTCCTCAACCCACCCTCCAGCACACCTAGTCCAGTATTTACTAAGCTTCAGGTTTACACCTAACACCTTCATGTTTGCCCTTTCTGTGTAATGCCTACTCTATTATTTTTCTTACGATCTTTCTTTATATTTACAGCTTTTAAAATTTAAATACATTTATTTTACAAGGAAATTTTATATGCCAATGTAAATGGAGAGCCAATTTCACTGGTCACAAATCACGCAAAACTATAAAATACAGAATAATGACAATAATAATATATCTGTGTACCACTAGTAGTTTCTGTAACATACTTTGCAACATCCTAGTTTAATTACCTTTTACTCATTGTTGAGTTATTTATTAGCTTAAATATTGCTTTGTTTTAGGGAAGTCTTCTCTAACTGCTTGGACTAGACCAAGCTCCTGTGCTGCACATTCCTAGACCATGACTGCATAACATTTGTGAGCTATGCAGCACTCATAGTTACATATTTGTGTGATTATTTTAGAGTGTTTGCCTCGCCAACTGGACTTAAGTTTCATGAGAACAGGATCTGTATTAATTTTGCTCCCCTCACATCTGTGCTGACCACAGCATGAGCCTATTGTTAATGCTTAAAAAATACCTATGGAATGAATAAATGAATACCTGTATGAAATTATCACCTGAGAGCAACCAACTTCCTTTGTTTTGCTTCCATGCCCACCAATCCATCTTCTAACTACAATGAAGTTTCCCCAAATTCTTCTTCTTTTTTTTGGAGACAGGGTCTTTCAGTCTGTCACCCAGGCTGGAGTGCAGTGGCTCAATCATAACTCAATGTAACCTCCAATTCCTGGGCTCCAGTGATCCTCCTGCCTCAGCCTCCTAAGTAGCTAGAACTACAGGCACATATCACCATGGACCACTAATGTTTTGAAAAACTTTTGTAGCCCAGGAGTCCCAGACCAGCCTGGTCAATATGGCAAGATCCCATCTCTACACTATATTGCCCAGGCTGGTCTTGAACTCCTGGGCTCAAGCAATCCTCCTGCCTCAGCCTCCTGCATAGCTGGGACTACATATTTGCATCACTGTACTCAGCTCTCAAATTATTTTTGAAAGAAAGCAGGGTAAATATAAGTAATGTATGAATAAATGAATAGATGGATTTCAAGAAGAGGGTGGCCTGGAGTGGCAAATCATAGTTACCAAAATGACTGCAACAGTCTCTTCCATTCCACATGTTCTGCAGAGGGACTTTGTCACTCCCACATCAAGAGACAGAATCTGGCAGCGCATGGTGCTCATGCCTGTAATTCCAGCACTTTGGGAGGCTGAAGCAGGCAGATCACTTGAGGTCAGGAGTTCGGGACCAGCCTGGCCAACATGGTGAAACCCTGTCTCTACCAAAAATGCAAAAATTAGCTGGGTGTGGTGGCACATGCCTGTAAGCCCAGCTACTCAAGAGGCTGAGGCACAAGAATCACTTGAACCCGGGAAGCGGAGATTGCAGTGAGCTGAGATTGTACCACTGCATTCCAGCCTGGGTGATGGAGTGAGACTCTGTCTCAAAAATAAATTAATTAAAAAAGAAAAAAAAAAGGCAGAATCTAATTCCCTCTTTTTGAATATATATTAGTCTAAGTGACTCACTTGAACCAACAAATGTCACTTCTAAAGCTAATCAGAAAAGTCAATCAGCTTCCACCTTTCTCTCTTAGAACATTCACAGCCTGGCTGTGCCTCTCAGGACACTCCCTCACCGGGCCCAGCCACCATGCTGTAAAGAGCCAAGTCACATGGAAAAGCCACATGGCAGGTTTTCTGGTTGCCAACCCCAGCTGAACCCAGTCTTCAAGCCACCCCAGCCCAGGCAACAGACATATGAGTGGGGCAGCCACCCGGTGATTCCTGCCCCTCGTCATTCCAGTTTTCCCAACTGACACCTAGATATTGTGGAGCAAAAATAGACTATCCTTGTTCTACTGTGTCTGAATTCCTGACCCACAGAATCTGTGAGCACAATAAGATAACTATTGTCTATGCCACTAAGTTTTAGGGGTGGTTTGTTGTGGAGTAATAGATAATCAGAACAGAATTTGGTAGCTGAAAGTGGGATTCTCCCATAACAAAAACCCAAAACATAAGTGAAAGCAATCAGCTTTTGACTAGGCAGCAGAAAGAAGCTTGTGGAAATAAAGGAAGATCAACCACATGAGAACAACCAAAGGCTATTTATTTAGAGCTTGCTGTAGCAAGGGAGCCAGCTGCCATTACTTGCATTTTGGAAGACACTCAAAGGCAGGGAGAGGAGTGGAAAAGCTTTTAGTAGAAAAAAGGGAAGGCTTTGGGTATGCCCTATTGGAGGCTGCTGGCATTGGGAAGCTTTAGGCAGGCTAACTAGAAGTGGAGCATCCTCTTTGACTGGTTAGGCTGCACATTTGGCTTTCCCTGGTTGGCCCTAATTTGGAAGTGGAGACAAAAATAAAAAAATTAGGGAAGCTGTCAGTTATTAATCAAGTCTTGGTCATTTGGCACCAGTTGTTCCAGAGGCTATTGTTTGGTTTCCTGGATTGTTGCTAGAGATAGCAGTCTGATTTCTAGTAGGCTTGCTTCTTGGGCTGGTTTCTGTAAATCATGGGCTGGTTTTCTAGGTTGGTTGCTGCAGATTGTGGGTCAGAGTCCTGTTTTTATATATTGTCTGGTCATTGTCTGTATGTATATTCAGTCTTCCAGGCTTAAGTGGCCTTGAGAAGTTTGTTGCTGAAAGCTGGGCTGACCTGGTGAAGGCTGGAAAGATGGGGAGGAAGTTATGACTGGAGGGTGGAAGAAAAGTGACCTTGCTAAGTGTAACAAAAGGTTTAGCAACATTGTCACCTACAATAACACTGAAAATAGAAAATATACCTAATGAACCAGTGGGTTTGGCCAAGGATATTTCCTGGCAGACAATTTAAAGTGTCAGTTGGTTTCTACTTATGATGAAATATGGCTGGAGAAAGAGGAACTGTTCAGTTTTCCAGCACACTTTAGAGGAAGTATGGAGGGCTCAAATCAGTCTTTCCAGTTAGCAAAGCATTCTCAAAGAAAGGTCCTCAGTGCAATGGCTGAATTAGGGGCACAGTCTAAGACTAAATTCAGTCTCAATAGCAGCTTGCATCCCTCCCACATACGAAATTCACTCTCCCTTTCCTCAAGGTCTCCAGAGTCTCATCCTATTACTGCATCAGCTCAAAGTTCAAGATTTTGCTATCAAATCAGGTGCCAGTGCTGATGAGGTTTCTCAGGCACAGCCCCTTTAGGATGGTTTCTCGAAACCTGGAAGACCTGTGGGCCAAAGGCACAAGTGGTGTCTTAAGATCCTTGAAAGGCCGACTTCTGTCTGAAAGTGTTCATGAGGTACCATCTGAAATCTTTCTGAGGTCTTATAAAAGTATTTAGAGTCACATCGTTGGCTGCATCTTTTGTATGTGGGAGGGATGTGAGCTGCTATTGCCAGAGTGTGGACTGTGACAGAAGGCACTTTTCCAAAGATGATGGTGTTGATGAAAAGAGTCAAACTCTGTAAAATAGTTAAAGAGGTTTATTCTGAGCCAAATATGAGTGACCAAGGCCCGAGACACAGTCTCAAGAGGTCCTGAGAACATGTGCCCAATGTGACTGGGTTACAGCTTGATTTTATATATTTTAGGGGGACAGAAGTTACAGGCAGACATCAATCAATACATGTGAGGTGTATATTGGTTTGGTCCAGAAAGGTGAGAAACTCAGAGCAGGGGCTTCCAGCTCACAGATGGATTCAACAATTTTATGATTGGCAATTGCTGGAAAGAGCTAAGTTATTTTATTTTATTTTATTTTATTTTTATTTAGTTATCTTTTTTGAGATGGAGTCTCACTCTGTCGCCCAGGCTGGAGTGCAGTGATGTGATCTCAGCTCACTGTAAGCTCCGCCTCCCGGGTTCATGCCATTCTCCTGCCTCAACCTCCCCAGCAGCTGGGACTACAGGCACACGCTGCCACACCCAGCTAATTTTTGTATTTTTAGTAGAGATGGGGTTCCACCGTGTTAGCCAGGATGGTCCCGATCTCCTGGCCTTGTGATCTGCCTGCCTCGGCCTCCCAAAGTGCTGGGATTACAGGTGTGAGCCACTGCACCTGGCTGGAAAGAGCTAAGTTATTATCTAAAGACTTGGAATCAGCTGGGTGGGGTGGCTCATGCCTGTAATCCCAGCACTTTGGGAGGCTGAGGCAGGTAGATCACTTGAGGTCAGGAGTTCAAGACTAGCATGGCAAACATGGTGAAACCCTGTCTCTACTAAAAATACAAAAATTAGCTGGGCATGGTGGCACATGCCTGTAATCCCAGCTATTCGTGCGACTGAGGCAGAAGAATCATTTGAACCCGGCAGGCGGAGGTTGCAGTGAGCTGAGATCACGCCACTGCACTCCAGCCTGGGCGACAGAGGGAGACTCTGTCTCAAAAACAAAAAGATTTGGAATCAATCGAAAGGAGTGACTGGGTTAAGATAAGGGGTTGTGGACACCAAAGTTTTTATTATGTAGATGAAGCCTCAGGATTCAGAGAGAATAGATGGTAAATGTCTCTTATCAGAACCTAAAGGGTGCTGGATTCTTAGTTTACTCTCTCCTGGATCAGGAAAAGACCTGGAAAGAGAAGGGGATTTTCTATAGAATGGAGATTTTTCTCCAACAGAGACAGTTTTTCAGGGTCATTGCAAAATATGTCAAAGAAACATATTTAGGGGTAAAATACTTTGATTACTTTCAGGGCCTGCTATTTGTCATGTGATGCTATACTACAGTCAGGCTGGAATTTGGTGTCTTATTGTTACAAACAGTCTCATATATATGTGTGTGTATATATATATATATATTTTTAAGACAGGGTCTCTCTTTGTCACCCAGGCTGGAGTGCAGTGGGACAATCTCAGCTCACTGCAACCTCCGCCACCCAAGTTCAAGTGATTCTCCTGCCTCAGCCTCCCGAGTAGCTGGGATTACAAGTGTGCACCACCAGGCTTGGCTAATTTTTGTATTTTTAGTAAAGAGAGGGTTTTACCATGTTGGCCAGGCTGGTCTTGAACTCCTGACCTCGGGTGATCCACCCACCTTGGCCTCCCAAAGTGCTGGGATTACAGGCATGAGCCACCATGCCAGCTCTTTTGTCAGTCTTAAGATCTCTGTTTCAATGCTAATGCTGGTCAGTTGTGCCTGAATTTCAAGGGGAGGAGGGAATAGTGAGGCATGTCCAACCCTCCCTTCCTGTCATCATCATAGTCATGGCTTGAACTAGTTTTTCAGGTTTACTTTGGAATGCCCTTGGCCAAGAGGAGGAGTCCATTCAGTTGGCTGGGGGGCTAAGAATTTTATTGTTGGTTTACAATGGCAACAAAGATGTCTCCTTTGCAATGTGAATTGGCCACTCCCCCTTCAAGTTCTGGAGTCTACTCCAGAACTAGATTCCCTTGAATCTAGGCTAACCTTAGTGATTTGCTTGTAACCAATAAAATGTGACAGAATTATCATTAAAAAGACACTCCCTCTTGGAACCCAGCTGCCATGTTGTGTGAAACACAAGCCATGTGTGGAGGCCACAAATAGGTGCTCTGGTTGACAGACTCAACTGAGCTCAGACTTTAATTCATGCTAGCTCAGGCACCAGGTATGTCAGCAAAGCAGTCTCTAGATGATTCTAGCTCCCAGGTGTTCAAGTCACCCCCAGTGGAGTCATTCCCAAAGGAGGCTCCAGACACTGTAGGACACAGCCCACTCTCACTGTGCCCTTTGTGACTTCCTGTCCTGCAGAGTACATGAGCATAGCACAATGGTTACTATTTTATGCCATTAAGTATTGGGGTGGTTCGACTTAGCAATAGGTAAGCCAGAACACCTGGTTATATACACAAGCATTCATAAGAATCATGTCATTTTCAAGCAGGAAAAGACCTCAAGAGATCATCCAGTCCTCCTCCCTCAGTTTTCAGAAAAGGAATCAGAGTTACATGACTTGCCTGAAGTCATGCAATTAGCTGGCAGACCAAGAGTCTGAAGTCCTTTCCCATTACAATAAAGACATGCTCATCATGCCCTGCAAACTCCTATCAACTGGAACTACAGCAGCTGTTCTGCCAGGGACAGGTTCTTCTCTAAAGTTCCAGCTCTCTGGAGGGAGAAGGCCCTGACTTTGGGTAAGTCTTTAAACTGAAGCTCCCTGTGGGGTCTATCAGAGTCATCCCTCACTTTACTAGGCTGGCCAACTTGATTCTTCCTTTTCTCAATCTTCCTTAGTCTTTCTCCGCCTCTTCCTTGTGGTTTCTGCCACTCCACTATTTTCTTCTCTTTCCCTTTTTCAACACTGGGTATTGAAATACTATGTATCAACCAATGGCCTTCAAGGGCATAGAGTATGCTTAAAATTATGAGGTAAGGCTCATAACAGAAGTGAAAGGGATCACCCAGCTGTTGGTAGTTACCAGAGGAGCTCAAGATATGAAACAGACAGAAGTAGAGCACCCCATCTACAAGGAGACTCCTGACATATCTCATCAGTCACCAGCATCCTAAGGAATCACATTTGGAAACTCTTTAATCTCTCTTCCATTTATAGATGGGGAAACTGATCTCAGAGAAGTGAAATGATTTTCCTAGATCATGCATAGTCTTTGTGCCTCTTTGGAAATCCCAAAGCATCAAAATGCATTTTTCTCCTTTAAAGATTTTATTTGTGGCAGTTTAATATTAAAATCACTGATATTCAAAGGTACATTTTCAACATCACAAATTTAGACTCTATAGATAGCAGCATTAAGTTCTAGCACTGGGAACACATTAAAAGGGTGCTTTTCAAGTGTTTAATGGAACATGTGTATCTTCTCAAGAGTGGTGCTTTAGCGTGAATATAAAGAGGGAAAATTCTAAACAAGGCCATATTCTTCAGAGGAAAAAAGCCTTATGAAGAAAGAAAACAGAAAATCAGATTTCTAAAGCCCGGTCTGGGAAGATATTTAAGGGTTGTTTAACTAAACTCAAGTATATCTAAGAGGTTGACAATTCATTCTGTCCCACTGAGGAGCTGGAAATATAATGGAATCTTTAAGTTTAAACCTAGTAAAATTGTTGGTTTGGGTTCTATGTTCCTGTTTTTATCTATTTTCTAGAAAGCTTTCACATTTCCAGAAAAGAAAGAGAAATGATTTTTATATATTTAGTTTTAACACAAGGTCTTGCTCTGTCACCCAGGCTGGAGGGCAGTGGCGCCATCTCAGCTTACTGCAACCTTTGCCTCCTGGATTCAAGCAATCCTCCTGCCTCAGCCTCCCAAGTAGCTGGGACTACAGGCATGTGCCACCATCCTCTGCTAAACTTTTTTGTTTGTTTGTTTGTATTTATAGTAGAGATGGGTTTCGCCATGTTGCCCAGGCTGATGTCAAACTCCTGAGCTCGAGTGATCTTTCCGCCTTGGCCTCCCAAAGTGCTGGGATTACAGGCGTGAGCCACCATGCCCAGTTCAGAGAGATGAATGATTTAACTAAACACACAGATGTAGAGACTGGTGCACAAAAAGGTAAACATACTTGATCAAGGTCAAGGATTCGTCCATTTAAATCACAGTTCTCAACTGTTTTTGGATTATGAATTCTTTCAGGATTCAACTAAAGTTTGGATCCACTCTCCAGAAAAATTTGGACATTAAAAAATTTGCATATGTCTTAGTCAGTTCTGGCTACTATAACAGAGTTCCATAAACCTGGTAGCCTATAAACAACAAAAATTTATTTCTCATAGTTCTGGAGGCTGGGAGCCCAAGATAAGAGTAACAGCATGGTTGGGTTCTGGTGAGGGCCCTCTTCAGGTTTCAGACAGCCAACTTCTCATTGCATCCTCACATGGCAGAAAGAGGACTAGGGAGTTCCTTGGGGTCTCTTTTATAAGGGCAGTAATCCCATTTATGAGGGCTCACCCTCATGACCTAATGACCTTCCAAAGGCTCCACCTCCTAGTACCATCACATGGGGGGTTAGGATTTCAACATATGAATTTTGAGGGGACAGAAACATTCCATCTATAACAGCATAGAATGCCCATTCATGAATCCCACATCTGTGAACCTCTGGGCTAAATATAGGATAAATCCAGACAATGGATAAAGTGGTTAAAATGATGAACTCCATCTTCTATGTTTTGAAGTAGAAATTCAGCCCCATTACTGAAAGGGTTTAAGGAGTAGACCATAGAGTAGGAACATATAAGTAGTATAATACTATTTTTATTAAAGTAAATATTTATATTGTGCATATATAGCAAAAAAAATTTTATTGAGTACTTGTTAGGTACCATTTTTCTAAGTTATTTAATCTATATATTGTATTTTTTAATGAATGAATTTTTTTCTTTCTTTTTTAAATTTCAATAATTTGGGGGGAACAGGTGGTGTTTGGTTGCATGGAAATGTTCTTTAGCGGTGATTTCTGAGATTTTGGTGTACCCATCTCCTGAGCAGCGTACACTGTACCCACTGTGTAGTCTTTTATCACTCACTCCCCTCCTACCCTTACCCCTCAGTCCCCAGAGTCCATTATATCATTCTTATGCCTTTGTGTCCCCATAGCTCAGCTCCTACTTATAAAAGAGAATATACAATGTTTGGTTTTCCATTCTTGAGTTATTCAATTCACTTAGTTATTCTATTCACTTAGAAAAATAGTCTTCAACTCTATACAGGTTGCTGCAAATGCCATTATTTCATTCCCTTTTGTGGCTGAGTAGTATTCCACATTAATCTGTATAACTTAATCCCCACAACAACCCTATAAGTTAGACACTATTATTATAACCAGTTTGCAAATGAGGAAATGACACACACACACACACAAACACACACACACACACACTCAAACTGGAAGCCACGAGGTTAGGAATCATATCCAGCATCTGGGACAGGGCAAGGGAGACTCTGAAGGTGATACATAAAGATGTGTTGATTTAATGAATGAGCCAAATGTTAACAGTAGTTTTTTTTTTTTTTTTTTTCAATGAGAGGTGGAGGATAAGGCAACCCTTTTATTGTCTACTTGCGTTTTCTACTTATTTTTTTTTGTTTTTTTTTAGATGGAGTTGCACTCTGTCGCCCAGGCTGGAGTGCAGTGGCACCATCTCAGCTCACTGTGACCTCCATCTCCTGGGTTCAAGCGATTCTCCTGTGTCAGCCTCCCAAGTAGCTGGGACTACAGGTGCACACCACCATGCCTGGCTAATTTTTGTAATTTTAGTAGAGACAGGGTTTCGCCATGATAGCCAGGTTGGTCTCAAACTCCTAATCTCAAGTGATCCACTCTCCTCAGCCTCCCAAAGTGCTGGGATTACAGGTGTGAGCCCCTGTGCCCAGCCTCTTGAATTTTTTTTTTTTTTTTTGAGACGAGTTTTGCTCCTTTTGCCCAGCCTGGAGTGCAATGGCATGATCTTGGCTCACTGCAACCTCTGCCTCCTGGGTTCAAGTGATTCTCCTGCCTCAGCCTCCCAAGTAGGTGGGATTACAGGTGCCCACCACCATGCCTGGCTGATTTTTGTAATTTTAGTAGAGATGGGGTTTCACCACATTGACCAGGCTGGTCTTGAACTCCAGACCTCAGGTGATCCCCCTGCCTCAGCCTCCCGAAGTGCTGGGATTACAGGCATGCCCCACCGTGCCCGGACCTACTTGAGTTTTTATGATGAGCATGTTGGCAGATCACAGTTAGTGTTCAACAAATATCCATGTGCTTCTCTATGTTTCCCATCCTCTATGCTTCTAGGTATGTTCATGGGACTAATTGTCACCAATGGAATGTTTGTGGAAATAATGCGTCTCCTTCAGTCAGAGGCAGTTAAGAGACAAGAGACGGGTGGATCACGAGGTCAGGAGATCGAGACCATCCTGGCTAACACAGTGAAACCCCGTCTCTACTAAAAAATACAAAAAAAATGAGCCGGGCGTGGTGGTGGCGCCTGTAGTCCCAGCTACTCAGGAGGCTGAGGCAGGAGAATGGCGTGAACCCGGGAGGCGGAGCTTGCAGTGAGCCGAGATCGCGCCACTGCACTCCAGCCTGGGCGACAGAGCGAGACTCCGTCTCAAAAAAAAAAAAAAAAAAAATAGTGAAATAAATGAAGAATCACATGAGTGAAGTCCTCTGGGTACCTGAGTATGGGCGAAACTGGAAAACAGTGATGGAGTTTTCCATAGCAGCATCCTAAGAAGACACCCTTGAGTGGGTGAGAACTCATTTTGAGGACATCAGCAAACACAGCTTAAGAGGAGTTTAAGGTGATATCACCTGGGCTTGCTTTCTCAGGTACTCTTTTAAAAGGATGTAATTCATAGCTGTCCCAGGAAGACTCACCAGGAACACTGTTAATAACTGCCTTAGAAGCATTTTGTGATCTATCATTTAGGATATTTGTTTAGTTGCTCTAATAGGCACCAAGTAACAATGGGTTAAACAAGATGGTCTGTCTTTCAAATAAAAGTCCAGCTGGTAGGCAGCCCAGGAAAGGTGGGCTGCTCTGCTTCATGTGATGGTCTGAGGACCCTTACGCCTTCTGTTTTGTTGCTTTGCCATCCTCCGGGGTGTTGTCCTATCCACATGATTGAGTTGAATGCCCACCATCATGTCTGCATTGCAGCCTCAAGAAAGAGAAAAGAAGAAAGGGAAAGCATGCAACTTTCTTTTAAGGATGTGACCTAGAAGTGACATACATCACTTAGGCTCACATGTGCCATTGGTGGGTACTTAGTCATATGGCCACTGCTAGTTGCAAGTGAGGCTGGGATATGTCATCTCTAGATGGACAGTCATGTACCTCCCAAAAACTTGGGGGTTACTATTACCAAAAGGTAGAAAGAAAATATGAATGGGTGGGGATTGGCAGTCTCTCATCAGTAGGAAAGCATCATGACTGATGCTGAGAAACTCTTTGCCCAGGTCTTTATGGCCTATATATGTAACTCCATATTACTGACAATGTGCATCACAGGGTGTGGTAGGTGGCTTCTAAAATGGCCCCAAATGATTCCTGTCTCCTGGTACTCGAGCCCTGGTGTAATCCCTTTTTCTTGAATAACTTCCTTCAAGTTAATAGAATGTTGATAGGCTGCCACTTCTATGATTAGATTATTAAAGATGTACCTCCATTTTCCTAGCAGACTTTATTGCCTTTGCAGCTTGCAAGCTTTGATGAAGCAGCCATGTTGGGGAGGCCCATATGGCAAGAAACCAAAGTCAGTCTCCAGACAATAGCCAGCAAAGAACTGAAGTCCTCAGTCCAATAACCTATAAAGAACTGAATCCTACCAATAACCACTTGAGTTTGGAAATGGATCCCTTACCAATCGAGGCTTCAGATTAGACCCCAGCCTTGGTTGACACCTTCAGTGTAGCCTTATGAAAGACCCTGAAGCAGATAAGGCAACTAAACTGTGCCTGGACTTCTGATGCACAGAACTTGCGAGATAATAAATGTATGTTGTTTGAAGCCTCTAAGTTGGTGGTAATTTGTTGCAACAAAAAATAACTAATACATGGGGGTCTTTATTAAGACTGCTGCTCTGGGTCTAACTGTCTTAGGAGCACCACACCTGTTCCTTCTGAGGCATGGCCCTTCCACATCTCCAGATCCATCAGTCCTCCACACAACACACACCCACACCACTACCACCTCTTCTCCATCTGAGACACTCTCCTTCTCTCTTCAGCTGTGGCTTCTTCCACCTCCTGCCTTGTGGTTTTTGCTTTTTTTTTTTTTTT
>NW_012104254.1:8537759-8539233 GCF_000951045.1 Mandrillus leucophaeus
AGTGCAGTGGCCTGATCTTGGCTCACTGCAACCTCTGCCTCCCCAGTTCAAGTGATTCTCCTGCCTCCCGATTAGCTGGGATTATAGGCGCCTGCCACCACGCCCAGCTAATTTTTGTATTTTTAGTAAAGATGGGGTTTCACCATGTTGGCCATGGTCGGCCAGGCTTGTCTTGAACTCCTGACCTCAGGTGATCTACCCACCTCAGCCTCCCAAAGTGCTAGGATTACAGGTGTGAGCCACTGTGCCCAGCCTCAGAGTCAGTGATTTTTAAGTCTCCAACCCAACATGCTAAATTCTGTAAGTTGTGGCTGGGAAGATTTATCTCATCGTTGAGAGCTCCCTTGATCTCTCAGGGAGTGGGGACACCTTGGGAATATGCTACAGTCAGCATCATCCTAGCTTCTTGTTATTGTTCACTGGGGGCCTCCTAAAGGACCCCAAACAATGATGATTGGATAATTTAGACTTGGGGGCAGAGTGAGGAGCCCATTCTCTGAAAAAAAAAAAAAATCATAGAATCATAGAGGTATTTTCATTTATGTTACAGGCTTCCCTGGTACTGGCAATTCCCAGCAGCTTTCTATAATCCCAAAGGTCAGAAATAAACTGCCAAAAAAATTTTACTAAATCATGTTCTGGTCTGGGATACAGCCCTGAAATGCACTTTGAGCAAGAAAGACTTTGTAGAGGAGAAAAAAGGTGGACCAATGAGGAATGGGTAGAACCAGAGGAAAGTGAACATTCTTGGTTTAAATATCCACAATGTTCTAAGTTTTTCATGTGTACTACAGAGAAGCTCCAGGCTTCTACACTTCCCTGTAGGTAGTTTCAAAAAGCTATTGTAGCAAAACAGAGGCTGGTGGTGACTATGCTTATCTTTTAGAAGAGCCATCATTGCATTTCTGCAGCACAGAATAGATATGTGTTTTTTACTCTTAGTGGTGGAGTTTATATATGACTCATGATGTTTGGTTATTAATCATCTAATGACACTAAATACTGCTTAGTTAGCTGAGTATTCCCTTTAGGAAACCAGATATTGCTAAAGTCACTGTTCGACTTAATGGGGAAAGTTCCACTAACATATAAAATGTATGATTTATAATTCAAAATGTAAATCCTCTATTGGTATTACATACTATAAAAAGGACAATTGTCTACATAATTACATAACATGCATGTAAGGATCAATATTTAATTAAGACTATTGCTGTATTCTCATTGGGAGTTAGAGCCCAATATTCTCAATTGGGTGAGAATTTCAGCCAAATGGTCTATCCATTTTCTTTTTTTTTCTTTTTGAGACGGATCTTGCTTTGTCACCCAGGCTGGAGTGCAATGGTGCGAACTTGGCTCACTGCAACCTCTGCCTCCTGGGTTCAAGCAATTCTCCTGTCTCAGCCTCTGGAATAGCTGGAATTACAGGCGCGTGCCACCATACCCGACTGATTTTTGTATTTTTAGTAGAGGT
>NW_012104254.1:8541453-8543045 GCF_000951045.1 Mandrillus leucophaeus
GGGCCTTTGAATAGTCACTCAACATACTCTTCTAAGTTAGTTTAGATTATGATAATAGCCAGGAAGGTAGTGGTACGGGAATGTCTTTAAAAGCTGGAGAAATGAGACTTGGGGAATGCAAAGGAATGACTGTTAGGCATTGGGAAGTTGAGATTGCCTCAGAGAAGCCATCAGACCCAGGATTCTGGGAGAGATAGAGAGAGACAGTTAGCAGCTTCCTAGAACCACCGCCATATCCCCACTCAAACAGCTCAAGGAAGAAAGGCATTCTGGTCTTTAATCTGAACCCACCTCTTATAGATGCCAATGGGAAGAGACACGATCAGTTAAAACTATGCCTTGTTTACTATACTGACCATACTTGTAGTACCTTATATTCACAACAAAATACTTATTGAGTATATAGTATGTACCAGGCACTATATTAGGCTCTGGTATGTGGTAGTGAATAGCCTCTGCTCTCCTGGTGTTCCTAAATATTCCCTGCCAACTTTCTGTATTTCTTACTAGACTGCTGGCTCCATGAGGACAAGAACTTTGTATGACTTTTTCATGATGGATGTTCATCTGTGCCAGCTGTAAATATTTAACAAATACTTGTGGAATACACGAATCCAAAAGTGAGTGGAATGATAAAGAGGTAAGACATCAGGTGAGGGAGTATGATTTTATAACACGGTGACTTTACTAGAATGCAAACTCTACGAGGGCTGGACCTTGATAAGTATTGGTTACTTCATCTGTACAATAAAGAGGTTTGATTTGGTGAACTCTGAAATCATTTTGGTTATAAACCTCAATGACTCTTTGATTCTGAACTGTCACAGAAAGATATGAGCCTAGAATAAAATATCTAGAACATATATAACTCAATTTTTGTGACTTCGGTTCAGAATTTAATTAATTTTAGTTGGGAATTTAGCAAACCCAAGCGATCATTTAGTGTCTTTATTCTTATATTTTGACAGGGAAAGGATCATGACATCTACTACAGCATTTGGCACAGACCCAGGTAAATAAGATAAAGCTTCTAAGTCACTTCTCTTCGAATGATGGAATATATTGTGTCAGACCTCAACAATCAGCTGTGGACTTTTTAAAAAGGAAAATTAGATATGGATTTATTACCTGAGCATTTGCCATTGTCAAAATGTGTAGATGTTACCCCATTCACTAGTTTTCTCTCGTAAGGAAGCATTTCTCTAATGGTGATCTTCCACCCACCTGTCTTAGAGTCACTGGGGTGATGGTTATAATGAAACCAGCTTCCTCACCCCTAGACCAAACGAATTAGCAGTTCTAGGGATGTAGCTCAGGATCCTCCATTTAAATAAGCATCTAAAGTAATTTCCATGCATGTAAAAATCTGAGAGCCACCATTCCTATTTCTTTGGCAACTTCAGACCAAAGCTTCTCTCCATACTTCTTCCCTGAGTCTTCTCTCAGTCTCTATGCTCCTCAACCATCTCTCCCTTTGCTAGGCTGCTGGATTCCTATTGAATGTGCTTACTTGTTTTCTTTTTCTTTTCTTTTCTTTTTTTTTTTTTTTTGAGACGGAGTCTCGCTCTGTCGCCCAGGCTGGAGTGCAGTGG
>NW_012104254.1:8547055-8549630 GCF_000951045.1 Mandrillus leucophaeus
CATTTTCTTTTTTTTTCTTTTTGAGACGGATCTTGCTTTGTCACCCAGGCTGGAGTGCAATGGTGCGAACTTGGCTCACTGCAACCTCTGCCTCCTGGGTTCAAGCAATTCTCCTGTCTCAGCCTCTGGAATAGCTGGAATTACAGGCGCGTGCCACCATACCCGACTGATTTTTGTATTTTTAGTAGAGGTGGGGTTTCACCATGTTGGCTAGGCTGGTGTTGAACTCCTGACCTGAGGTGATCTGCCTGCCTTGGCCTCCCAAAGTGCTGGGATTACAGGCGTGAGCCACTGTGCCCAGCCAGTCTATCCATTTTCTATTTTCCCAAAGTAACTTGCGAGAAATGTCTTAGGCTAGAATTTGCTTACATATTTTCCATCTTGCACATGGTTAAAATGTGCGGTTTCCTAAACCAGTGGTTCTCGAACATCAGCATGCATTAGAATCACCTGGAGGGCTGGTTAAAACACAGATTCCCAGGGTTTCTGATTTAGTAAGTCTGGCGGTTGGACCCGAGAATCTGCATTTCTAACCAGTGATCCCAAGTGATGCTGATGCTGCAGGTCTGGGGACCACACTGTCTTGAACTAACACCTCTGAATTGGATTCTGATTGGATTCTGAATGCCATAGATGCAGTTTGGAGATTGTTTTTCAAAGCAGAATATCCATTTGTGGAATAAAACAGTTTATCATTGTTATTACCTGAAGTAATTTCTCTTTCCTTTGTGTTTTTAGAGGAGTTTTGTTGGTCGCTTTTATCAGGCATTAGGCCTTGTATTACATTCATTTGTGCCTATGTTTTATCTCCTTTGTGACTGTGAGCTCTCTGAAGGACTGTGTTCATCTTTAAATCCTCATTGTACCTTACATCTTGTAGACTTCAAATCATTGTTTGGCAAATTGAATTTAGTTATGTATACATGTTTTGTGCCTAGTTTCCTACATGTAATAATTATAAATAACAAACATCAAGTTAAGTATGCAGCTCATATATTCGGGTTTTTTTTTTTTTTTTTTTTTTTACAGAATCTCACTCTGCCACCCAGGCTGGAGTGCAGTGGCGTGGTCTCCACTCACTGCAACCTCCGCCTCCTGGGTTCAAGCGATTCTCCTGCCTCAGCCTCCCAAGTAGCTGGGATTATAGGCATGTACCACTGTGCCCAGCTAAAATAAGATTTATTCAGACTTTTTGGCTTACAGATGTTAGATCTGAGGCATTTCAGCTTTGGAACAGACCATAAGGATAATTCAAGTCCAAAGGTCCTTAAAGTCCACCGCATCTCCTCTACAGCCTACTCATACTCACCTTTAGTTAACAAAAAACACAAAACACAAAACACAAAATTCCAAAAACCTGGAGTGAGGGAGGCCCCTTCCTTCCTGGGGTCCATTCCAAATTTGAGAAGGTGCTCGAACCTTGCCTTTCTACTTCTACTCAATGACCCTATTTCAACCCCTTTTGATATCCTGTTTAGATAGGCTATTCCCCACTTCTGTTATTCCCCATTTGGTTCCCCTGTCCTTATTCCTAGATCTCCCTGCTCCAGAAGCAAGGGGGCAGCCACAGCCCCACAGCCTCTAGCTGCTGGCTGCTCAGGGCACACAGGCTTGCTATTGACAAGTCTGAATCATGACTGACGAAGGGAGTGCTTTCTCTCTAGAAAACAATTTGGCAACTTTCTACTTCAAACCCAGGCTCACTACAGAATTTCTTACCATGATGACTTTCCTGGCAGTTGTCTGCAGTACTATCAAGAGACAACATGGACTTCAACGATCAAAAAGGGGAGAAAAAGGCTTAAAAGAAAAACAAGTCTCCATCAAAGGTAATAACCACAATGAGAAATATACATAGCTATGTGCTTATAGGTCTTAGTTCACATTCCCCCTTATTAAAATTATAGCTCAAGAAATAAAGGGCTATGTTTAATGACTTAGGTATATAAATATACTTCATTTGTATATTTTTTACTTACTAAAATCAAACAAGTATTACCTCAAACCATAATCTTCTATTATATTTTATAATTTTACTTTCAATTGCCATGTATTTTTCCTACTGATGTTCATAAATTCACAGGAAACATCAGCAATGTACTAAATAAAATATGAATTGAATCAACAAATAGAACTATAAATTTAATTCATGCACTTGTAAAATTTACACCAAAGAATACAAATGTCTATTAAAAATACAGTCAAGCATGGTGGCTCACACCTGTAATCCCGGCACTTTGGGAGGCCGAGGTGGGTGAATCATCTGAGGTCAGGAGTTCGAGACCAGCCTGGCCAATGTGGTGAAACTCCATCTCTACTAAAATACAAAAATTAGGGCTGGGCGTGGTGGCTCACACCTGTAATCCCAGCATTTTGGGAGGCCGAGGTGGGCAGATCACAAGGTCAGGAAATCGAGACCATACTGGCTAAGACAGTGAAACCCTGTCTCTACTAAAAATACAAAAAATTAGTCCAGTGTGGTGGCGGGCGCCTGTAGTCCCAGCTACTTGGGAGGCTGAGGCAGGAGAATGGCGTGAACCCGGGAGGTGGAGCTTGCAGTGAGCGGACACAGCAC
>NW_012104254.1:8549680-8555639 GCF_000951045.1 Mandrillus leucophaeus
AAAAAAAAAAAAAGAAATTAGCTGGGTGTGATGGCGGGCACCTGTAATCCCACTACTTGGGAGGCTGAGGCAGGAGAATCACTTGAATCCAGGAGGCAGAAGTTGCAGTGAGCCAACATCGTGCCACTGCACTCCAGCCTGGGTGACAGGGTGAGACTCTGTTTCAAACAACAACAACAACAACAACAAACCGAAACAATAGATTTAAAATACTACAGTTTAGAATCCTGTTGAGTTCTGCATTATTGGGAGCAAAATAAAATCATGGACATAAATACTTTGAGAAAAGCAAGAGAGACACATGACACAAAATGAAAGTTTCCATGCTAGAGATGGACATGAATATATAGAAGACATGTGACATCCACAAGTCAGAATGGAAAAGAAAGCAAGACATAGAATTTATAAGAATAAAACTCACATAGAGATAAGAGAAATGAGCTTTCATGGTATCTGATGTAGACTTTTAGGAAGTTGCCACCAAATATTTTTAAAATTAGGACACATTTTCCCAACCATAAGCATAAATGAGTTAGCCTTGATATTTGCCTCATGAATTGGGTAAAATTAAGCTGAGGGCCAGATGTTTTCCATCTGTGTTTTAGATTATGCTAAACATAAAATGATTAGAAAGCACCCATATATGACTGGTTTAACTATATGAAAAAATCAGATGACATGAAGACACTGCCTTAGACTTTAGAAAATTTTAGTGTATTTTGATGTCAGAATTTTGACAAGTAATGAAAATATTAGATGAATAGTTTTACTGTTAAACAAACTTCCATTTCAAAATAGGCATAATGAATCTTCATACTGCCGAAACAACTTTTTAAAAAGGGAAAGCTGCAGATTTTCCTGGTGGTATCAAACTGAGAGCTGGGTTTATTTACCCTGAATTAAATTTTGGTATTAGGTAGACAACCAAAATATATTAGTTAATGTGGGTTATTATGTGTTGTGCAGATACTACTATAGTTCATATGCATGGGTTGATTTATGAATTAAGTCTCAAATATCCAGTGGAGGATTATACTTCAGATAATTGCTGAAGACACGGAAAGAAAAGTACATAAGGTCTAGAAAGGGAAGTCATCAAAATGTCAGCATGAAACTATATCAATCTTCATGTACAAATCTTCAATTGGTAATAAGTTGTAATAGCAAAACAACTGAGAAATTATCAGTCCATAGCTGTTTGATTACATCTTTGTTGAACAAATACCACTTGTTCATTATAGTCAGGAACATTAAATTATTCTACAATGTCCATAAATTAATCTGAAACACTGCTGTCTCTGGCAACATATCAGATTCTTTAAAAATAATCAAGGAAGGAGCAACGAACATCAAGATCTTTATACAAAAATGTGTTGAGTCTGAACAACATCAGAGAAAAATTTAGTGTCTATATTAAATAAATCACATGCCACACTAATCAGGTTACCATTATAGTGGTCCAATAATGAAACATGTTTTTTTGTTGTATTAATCTAAACATATATCTCATTACCAACATACATCTTATCTATTTTCCTTATTTTTTCCTACTCTATTGAACTATGTTGGTGCATAACATTTCAAAACTGCCCTGGGTCTCTTACTCTTTTAAAGTTCTCTCTATCATGCAAACCAGAAGAAGGTCATGATATTTAACAGAAAATTAATATCACTTGTTTTGAGTGGCCCTCAATTTGGGACATTAGCAAACTATAATTGCACTTACTATAACACAAAGCTTAAGGTTTGAATCTGATTCTATAACACAGGCTATTTCCCAGTGAGAATGGTCAACTTACCTTGACTTGTCATTATTTAATGTGATGAGCTAATGCAAGTAAAGTGGCTTGCAATTTTAGAGTACCAAACAACTTACTAGATGTTTACATGAATTTGAAGTCATAGCTACAGCTATAAAAACATTCTGTGAAACAGTCATAGCAGAAATGAAATAAATAGAAAACACTGACGATGTTGCTTTAAACTAATACTTAAAACCCCACAATATTAGAATAGAAAATAGTACAATCTTGGGGTAAAAAAAACCTGACTTTTCTACAAATGTCATTGTTTCAAATAGGTTTCTGCAAGAGGCATTCTTGGCAAGATTAATTTTTTAATTGGCATGTCTTATTTGATTAAGGTAAAATAATTTAAAAGAATATACAATATAAGGCAGGGCACAGTGGCTCACGCCTGTAATCCCAGCACTTTGGGAGGCCAAGGTGGGCAGATCATAAGGTCAGGAGATCGAGACCATCCTGGCCAACATGGTAAAACCCCGTCTCTACTAAACATACAAAAATTAGCCGGGTGTGGTGGCACGCACCTGTAGTCCCAGGTACTTAGGAGGCTGAGGCAGGAGAACTGCTTGAACCCAGGAGGCAGAGGTTGCAGTTAGCTGAGATGGTGCCACTGCACTGTAGCCTGGCGACAGAGCGAGACTCCATTTCAAAAAAAAAGAAAATATAATATAGTCACAAGATTTAAACACTAGTTGAAACTAGAAAATAACATGGAGATTACAGTTGTATTTTCTTTAACATTATTTACTTTCATTCATTATCAGAACTATTTAAAACTAGTGATCAGTTAAGGGTATTATTACACAATTTTTTCTTGAGAAAAGCAGAAAACTACAGTGTTAATAAATTCAGAAATGCACAATTCTAAATTAACTGATATTTCAATTTACTAATTTCTAATTTACTGATATTTCAATTTCTCCATGTTTCCATGCTCTTGCTCAAAATGGTCCAAAAACTGTTAAAATTAAAGTAACATCACACGAATTTTAGTATTTTTAAAGAATGTAACACTCTACATTATATTTGCATGCTAACAAAATAGTTGCTTTAAAATCTACAATGTCTACTGACATTTGAGGCAATCATTAACATATTTTCTTCAATTAGTTTTTTAAACTTAATTGAATTGTGTGCTGGGATCTTTAAGTGAAACCTTGAATAAAGTTGGTGGATTAAACTTACTTTTTAAATGCTGCCTACTTTTTAAATGTTACAAATTCTATCAGATTTGCAGTGTAAAATCAGCAAGCCTTTCAGTTGTACCAAGTTAAAGACCATACTTTTTCAATTTGCAGGTGCAATTAAGTAATACCATAAGAAAGTTATTTTGTCATATAACTTTGTTCTGCTTTAAAAAATTGTATATAGTTTATCTAGTTTTTCCTCTTAATAACCACAGTTATCTATCTCCAATATCTCATTTCTTTAGATATTAAATTCCATATGCTTAACCAAAAAATTTATAAGAAAACTTTATCTTCAACACTTCTTCTGTTTGGATACTAAATAAATGATTGGCTCTGTCAATAATAGCTAGTAGACTCATTTTTAAATTGCTATTTTTCTTTCTCTATCAAGGTCATTCTTTTAGATGAAAGAATCATTTCAAATCATTTCAAAAAGACCAAAGCCCTTGGTCTTTTCACTCTCTAACAAGGATTCCTCTTTCCCAAAACTTTTCAAAAATCCTTTTCTGAATCTATAGTTAATCCTGGGGTATGGTTCAGATGGGAGTTTCTGTAACTTTTTAGGGAAAGGTGAGAGTTTCTGTAACTTTTCACATTGATTTATACATCAAAATGTGTAATCTTAATATAATGACTTAGATCTAATGATTTTGATTAAGATTACATATTTAGGTGTATATTAATGTTACTGCCTAGCAACTTCATCACTATTGCTTGCAAAACTGCCACACGCTTGAAGATTTAACCCAAACTCCTCTTACCAGGTGAAGAACCATGAAGACTCACATTCTAATTAGTCATTAAAAAGTGCCAATATCCGTTATTCTATGGCATATTGCCACTATGAATCTAATACTCATTTACTACCTTGTCCCAAGTTACAGAATAAAAAAATGCTATTTCTTAGGAGTATAAAAGTAATTTTCACCCGAATTATGTTGATGTTTGTATTTTACTTCATGTAAGAATTCAAGAACAACCCTCAAAGCTTTTAAGAACTGATCCTTCAGTTTGACTTCAAACAAAAGGCAAGGTAAAAGCAGTTTGTAAACTGTGAAATCCTATCAATTTGTAGACACTTCTACTATCATGAAAAGATTATTCGGCTCTATTAAAATTCGGCATTAATGATGCTAGCTTAACATGTTAATAAAATTTAGAACATTTTCTATTCTTTGCTAATCTTAAATCAGAAGATTTAACTGCTGATTAAACGTGCAGTTACAGGTTTAAAAACTCAAATATTAGAAAATATCAAGGAGTTAGACACTTGATAAAATATTTGTAAACTTCAAAACTTCAACTTTTAGAGAAAGCTCGCGAGGCACCTAGACAAAAAAATACCCTATTTCCACATTTCCAAACCATGAGTATTCCTGGTTCTTCCCTGAGAAAATCTACTTCAATGATTTAAAACATAAAAAAATTCAGATACAAAATGGAACTAAACGTCCTGGCCTAACCAGAAATCCCTGGGTTGTTACTGTGAAATAAGACTTGTTAAGATTTCCACAGCAAGATTAAGAAGAAAACAAGCAAGACAACGCTGGGTATCGTGACGGGACTGAAATACAGGAGTGACGTCTGGCAAACTATCTTCTTGGTTTTTTCCCAGGCAAAGACCAACCTGAACAAGGGTCCCTTTTCTCTGTACCTCTCCCCAAAGTCTCACCTGTGAACAGACCCTCGCGCCTCTAATACCTCTCTTAACACCAGCATAGTTGTAACCTGTCCCGAGAGTACCAACAAATGGAAAGCCACAAGGAATTCGTCAGGTAAAAGCAAACTTGGAAGGGAAACAGTCTCGGGTGAAGTCCTAAGGCCGCATGAGAAACTCAAGTTGTGATTGAAAAATCTTGCCCTACCTCTTTACCACAAAACGGAATTGCCTGCCTTTTTCCATTCCTGAACCCAACACATTTGCCCAGATTCTTCCAAACCAAAGAAACCTCCGACATAGGCAGACTATAGGAACCATCAAATTCCCGGTGAAACCCTACCCCTTAGTACAGCCTCCCAGAAGAAGAAAAGATCAAATGAGACCGGCTCAGCGGGGTCTTCCTGTAGTGACCCCTGAGTTAACGTATTTATTTTCACGGTGCAACTGCTGATCACTTTACAGAGACATATCATGCTGTAGCTCTGCATGGAGCTGAAGACAAAAGCAACGTTTTCATTAATGTTATAATTATTATAATTATTTTTAACAAAGCTATTAAATAACCTGTACAAAGCCCAAACCGGTCCTAGCGAAAACCCGAGCACTATTTCAAATCTCCCAAGTTCCTTTCGCTTCATTTCAGCAGCATTTCCTATATACAAGGCCAGCCCAGGGTGGTCCCCCAAAACTGTAGGTCTCCCAGACGGTGGGAACGGTTTAGAGTTTGGAACTGCCCTGGGGTAAGGCAGAGCTCCCAATTATAACCCAAATGCCCCAGCACCAACCCTACCTCCCCGCTCCTGGGAACTAGGTCCCTGTGTCCGAGGGTAGGGGAAGCTGGGAGCCTGGCTCCATTTTGGGAGGCAGGCAACAGGGAGGGTCCGTCTGCTGAGTGTCCCCTCCGCCAGCTGCCCACAGGTCCCCGGATCTCCCGCAGAGGTACTGGGAAGGGGGTCCACCTCCGGGAGGGCTCACAGGTCCCGCGGGTCCTCCCGCTTAACCCCGGCCTCAGCGACTTTGAGCTTCTTATTCTGGTGCGTCTTCACGTGCTTGGCGAGGTGGTCGCTGCGCATGAAGCGCTTGCCGCACTCGGGACAGGCGAAGCGCTTCTCGCCCGTGTGAGTCCGCAGGTGCCGCTGCAGCTCGTCCGAGCGCGTGAAGCTCTTCCCGCAAAAGAGCCAGTTGCACACGAAGGGCCGCTCGCCCGTGTGCCAGCGCAGGTGCGCCTTCAGGTGCGACGTCTTCCCGTACACCTTGCCGCAGCCCGGCACGTGGCACACGTGCTGCTTCTTCTTGCCCGGCTC
>NW_012104254.1:8556409-8580345 GCF_000951045.1 Mandrillus leucophaeus
GGTGGCGGCCAGCAGTGCCAGGGGCGAGTGCTTGCCCAGGTCCGGGGAGGCGCTGGGGGTGCGGTCCTGCATAGGCGGCGAGGGAGGGAGGAGAAGAGACAAAAGGTTAGCTCCAAGCGCGGACTCCGGCCCAGCCCGCCGACCCCACGCCCACTATTATACTGCCGCCACTCTTCCGTCCCGGCCGTCCCTCCCCCGCCACCGCACTCCACGCACGCACCCACCGGCCGCGGGAAACTTTTGGTGCCTGCACTACCTGAACGTGGGACACGCGAGCGCTTCTTGCTAAACTACTTGGTGCACTGAGACGCCGTCCAGCCTTAGAGGAAGCAGGCGCAAAGTGGGAGGGGGAGGCGTCCGACGGGCCGCTCCCGGCTCGGTGGTCAGTAACAGTCGGGAAACACCCACAACCCCGCCGCCCGGCCACCCTCCCTCCCTCCCATCTTTTAAGCTCTCTTGTCCTCACTGCCCTCGCGCTCCTCCCCGGCCCGCCCCAGGCTGAAGTCAGCAGGAGGGCCCAGCAGGGTGAGCTCCCGTCCTGTTCTCGGCCAGCCGGGCACCTCCGAACAATCCCGGATCCACGCGTCCCTCCCGCAAAGGCCACACCGGATTAGGTGTGAAGTTGGCGTGGGTACCCCTAGGCCAGGCTCCAGCTGCACCCATCGGTTGGGTTCCCTTTGAGGTTCAAGGTGCACGGAGTACCAGGAGAGATCCGGACGTGGCCTTTTCCACCTTTCTCCCGCCCCCTCCGGGCTAGGCCCTAACCTGGAGAAAGGCCTGCAGCGAGTCGTTCCGGAGGACGGCTACCGCGGCCATGGTTACGGCTTGCAGGCCGCTGGCTGCGGAGCGGGGCGCCGCCACCGAGGCATGGACACCCGAAGGCGAGGACGAACGACCGCCCAGCCTGCCTCCCCGGCGCCTGCTCTGCGCGCCGGGGCCCTCCCCGCCCTCGCCCCTCGCCGCGCCCCGCTCGCTAGCCCCGCGCGCGGTCTGAGCGCTTCAGGATCACCTCCAAGAATTTGATAAGGACTTTGCTGGGCCGCCAGCCAGTCAGAGGGAAGATTTATGGCTTTGAAGTTTGCCGCTACCCAATCATCAAAGAATAGCGGCTCTTTCAGAAGCGAAAGCAAATCCTTTGAATCCACAAAGCTCCTATGGTGTGTTTGTTGGTCTGGATAAAAGAACTGATTATTAGGGGGGATGGGAAGGGAGGAGATAAAGGCGGGACAATTAATGAAGTAATCACTATGTGGGAAATGTATATACACAAATAATTGGATTTTCCTGATCAAAGGGGGCCTTGCCGCCTGGAGACCCGCGCTTGGGTTGCTCGAGACACTCTTCCCGCCCTCCCAACCCCCCCATACACACTTGCAATTAAAGATTTGCACCGAGGCAGCGCCCAAAGTGACAAAGTGTCTTTGTTATCTCTAGAAAAATCTGCCTTCGGCTTCCAGGCGCCGGACTTTGAGACAGGAAGGAGTGTAACTCTCCCTTGTATTTATTTGCACACCCTGCACCCTCGCCGCACACTCACCCGCCCGCGCACACAGCGGACCCAAGCGAGGCCCCCAGTGGGGCGTGGGACCGACCGCGCCCGGCCCGCCGCGTGTCCCCCGCCCGCCGCGGTGGGGCCGAGGGCAGGGCTGTGACCTGGGGCGGGGCCGGGCGGCCGCCCAGCGCGGCGTTGGGTGGCGCGCACGCTCCAGGGCCACCCGCCTGACGAGCTACCGGGGCTCTCCTGTGACGTTCCTGCTGGCGACCTGGAAGTTTTCCTCAGGCCACAACTTTTGCAAAGTGTGAACCTGGGAAAAACACCCGCGCCGCGCATACCCTCAAAGCTGAGCTTGGCAGGACACCCAAGGCGACCCGTTATGCCCATCTGAGGGGGAGAAGCTGTGCTGTTCCGCCCCCTTCTCCCTAGGCCACCCTGGACCCCCAGGAGGCCCGGGCCGGGCTGTGGGGGGCCGAAAGCCCCAGTACCGCTGGTGATTTCTCGCTCGGAGCCCCGCCAAGGCAGCGCGCGCTCTCGCAAGCCTGACAGAACAAGAACTACTCGAAAAAAGTGAGGCGCGGTCTAGGAAGCCTGGTTGTTGTGGTTCCACAAACCACAAATCATACCAGAGAGAACCCCGAAGCGGGGAGAAAAGTCAGTACAAATTTGTTCCTGTCACCTTTGGAAACAAAAAGTTCCTCACCAGGCGCGGGGCGTGCTTTGCCATGGGCAGGGTCGCGCTTTCCGGGGCTTGGGTGATCCCCATCCCTCCCTGGCCGCTCACTTCCTGCCGAGGAGGGCCGTCTGCCTCCTCCAGGCCCAGGGCGCAGGGCGCGTCCTGCCCCGGCACTGCAGACCCCGGGATCACTTCCCCCGGGATCGCTTCCCCAGGGCGCGCGGGCCGGGAAGGAGGAAGAGGTGGGCGGGGCGCCGAGGGGTCCTCACCGCCCTGGGGCATTAGGGACGCGGAACCGTGTTGGAGGCCTAGCGGCCCCGGCTCGCGAGACCGCACTGCAGAGCTCGGCCTACTCCTTTCCCCCACCCACCTCCTGGCGGACACGGTCTCCACTCTCCAGGCCGCCGACCGTGGGGGAGACCCTAATCAGCTCGCGCCCGGCCTCTCTGCCCGTCTTCCTCACGGAACCGCACCGCGACCGGGGACGGACGGGAGACGACGGACGGGATGACCTATCTCCCAATGCAGCGTCAGAGGTTAGCCTAACTACAGCGGACTCGGAGTCTGGGCCGTATAAGGATGCCCTCCGCACTTCCGTCAGGGGTCGGGGACGCGATGCCTCCGGGCCCACCTTCTCCCACGGGCGAGCCTGCCGGAGAGAATATCGTACTGAAGACGGGTGGGCTGCTTGCGACCCAAAAACAATGGGTCCCTCGCACATCCTGCACTCGCACCGCGCCCTACTCCCGCAACGAGCTGTCCCCTCTAGAACGCGAGGGGCGACCACACAGCTTGGCCAACCCGATCTGGCTTCTGAAGATGAGATCAGCTGCTCTGGGAGCGGAGAAGGGGAGAGACCTTAGTGGTTTCATCGGAGGCGTGGCCGACCTGCTCCTTACCGCGGTCCCGTCCAGGGTTTGAGTCTTGGAAAAGCGTGGGACCCGAGGGAGCCCTTTCCCGGATGCAAGTCAGAGGCCAGAGAGTCCCTTGGCACGCACTCGCGCCTGCACATGCCCGCACCGTCGAAGCGATCTGGTGCCTTAGCGCTTGTTTCCTTTCTAGCTCCCTTGAGCTCTTCGAAGTCTCCTTTCCCAGGAAGGCGGGCAGGGCCTGGCTAAGCAGGATGGAAGGCAGCCCTTTTTGTTGAATCTGATAGCTACTTTCCCAAAAAGGCCAGAAGAGCCATTTCACATCTCCATAGTTATAGGAGTTAGCTTTTTCTCCAAGATGCCCCCACTAGTCAGTTAAACCACCATCAGTGGGCAACAGGGTGAAAGTTAGTGGCTTGGTGGTTAAGAGCTCGGAGTCCGAGCTCTCTGAAGACATTTTTCCCGCCTTGACACTTTCTAGTTGGTGACCTTGGCAAGCAAGGTACTCAGCCTCTGTGTACCTCAGTTTTGCGGTTTGTAAAATGGGAGTTACAATAGTGCACCCCTTATAGAGTGGCTGTAGGTTTAAGAGTTAATATATGCAAGGTCTTTAGGACTGTGCTGAGCGTACAGAAGGCCCTCTCTTGAGTGGTCGCAGTCGGCTGCTCTCGGTCTCATCTCCATTTGTGAAAACCCGCCCAGAGTCCGGTCCTCCCAGGCCCCAGCTGAAGTTTGGAGAGAGACTTTGCCGAATAGCTGTTTAGTCTCCCCCAACCCCCTTGGCCTTCGGAGCTCCTGAAAAAAGTTCTTAATGAAGTAATGTTGAGAGCGTCCATTAAAAATGCAATGCTGGGAGATCAAAGTACAATATTTATTTTAGAAATTTGTTGCAATCACCAAGAGATACAGGTATCAAGGCCAAATGTCAGTTCCATTACACAAAGCCCTGCGCCCGGGAAGAGCGTGTGGCTGCTCTGCCATAATGTAAAGAGACATCAAAGACCGAGCGCGCTGCAAAAGTGCGCAGCCAGGGGGAGGGAGCATGCCCGGGAGGGCCAGGCGCGCCCCAGACAGCGCGGGGGCTGCGAGGGCGGGGGTCAGTTCAAAGAGGTATCCGCTGGGGCGCGAGTTCACAGGAGGGAAGATTTAATGGGCTTTCTTTTGTTGGTGGGTGTGTTTGCGCACGGTGGACCCAGGAACTCCTATGTGGTCCTCCTGCCTCGGGGCGGAGATGGGGGTGGGGTGGGAGCTGCGAATGTGGAGCAAACTTTAACCGTGGCGGGGGGCGGGGAGGTTGAATACCAGTCTCCTGGCTGCGGCTGGCACAGCGGAGCTGCTCTCCAAGCAGCGGGGTTCCGAGGCTGGGAAGTTTGCATTGCAGTTTCTTCGCGGGCGGGCGGCGAGCGCCAACTGCTTGCCACCTGAGAGAGGAAGAGGCGGATAGGTGAACCCGCAGCGACACTTGCTCAGGGGACGGACCAGCTCTGCGCTCTCTGGGATTAACTCTGGGGTTGCTACTTCGAGCCCAAGCTTGGTACCTCGCCTCGGGCATTTTCTTGAAGCAAGAAGGGATGCACGGCTCTGGCATAAATCCAACTAGACAGTCACCCCTCTCCAGCTGATTTTTTAAAAATCTAGATATTATTTAGATCATTTCAGCAAATTCTTAATTCTTTGGACTTTCACAGTAAGATGTTTCTTAACTGGCTGGATCTCCCCCTTCCTTGCCAAGGAGGCTGAACTTTGCAATTGCCTATATCTGCCTAGTTAAATCGTTGCTATACTAAAGGTTCTGGGAGGGTGGAGGCAGAATTATTTCCCCCGTGCTAATGCGGCACTGAATCGCAGGAGGCTGCACATGCATTTCTTCAGTTATCTACAACCAAGAATTCTCAGAGCAGTCCCTCGGCAGCCTTTTGAAGCTGTGCTAGAGCAGAAAGCTGCTATTGTTCTCATCTCTCAACAAGGAAAGGATCAAACTTTGCCTCTTCAATTTGAAAGATTTTTTTTTTTTTTTTTTTTTTTAATGGTGGTGGGGGGAAGGATTGCAATCTGATACTCTAAGTTAACTTTGAGGATTTGGAGTGGTCTCCCAGTTTAAGCTGCAGATCAAATCACAGATACCCTAATGCCTGCATCTCAAGTCGGGGGCACGTCATCATTAATAGGGTGGAGTAGTAAGTCACAAGCAATTATAATGTGGGTAACCTAGCCTGGTGACCGAACTAGTTTACTTTCCAAGGAAATGGGACCATTTTCTCAACTGGAATCCTTGAATTAATTTTAAACTTAAACTTCTAAATTGAATCAGTATACAATACTGGTTGTAGAACTAGGAAGAATTTAAAAAAATCTAATTCTCCCTCATTTGATGGGAGGAGGAAACAGCATTTGTATGATACGTATCCTGCCTGCACAATGTTGTGATCTTCAGTAGATGCTCGATAAATGCTCATTGATATTGGGTGGTAGAGTGGAATTGTGTGTACCAACGTCATCTGTGTAATGACTGGTGCTGCAGAGCACACAAATGTAGTAGGAAGTCAGAGAGGATTGGTGAGGGCTGGAGTGGTCAAGGGAGGCGTTAGCAAGGAGCTGGGGTTTGGAGGAGACTTTTAAGACCCACAGAATTTTAACTAAATTTTAATTTTAGTTAATTTTAGTGCAAAGAAAGGAAGAAGGTGAAGGGAAAGGGATAGCAGAAAGAGAATTCCACTTCAGTGAGAAGTTGAACTATGATGAAGTTTTGGGCCTTTGATCTGTTGATGTGTGGACATGGTGGGGTCAGATTAGAGAAGTCAGAACCGGGAGTTTGCCCTCATGCTGTATACATTATAGTAGGAACTCCTCCTGAACTCACAATTGAATGTGAGTTCAATTCCATTTCTGAAAGCTTCTCCCCTAGAAGGGTTGGCTTGCAGAGTCTGGAAGGATAGATGCAAATGCAGTTACCTAGGTGTGAGATGGTGAAAATTTTGATTGGGAACTGGTGGTAGTAGTGAAAGGATGACTCAACATTTTAAAGGGGAAAAAGAGCAAAATTTGGTGACAGGTTGGAATAAGACATTAAATAACGGGGACACTCAAAAGGACTCCTCTTTTGAGCAAATGGTGCTGGGACAACTGCATATCTACATGTAAAACAATAACGTACACACAAATTAACCATAATCATAGACTTAAATGTAAGAATTAAACTCTAAAGCTCTTAGAAGAAAACAAAGGAGGCTGGGCGTGGTGGTTCATGCCTGTAATCCCAGCACTTTGGGAGGCTGAATCACAAGGTCAGGAGTTCGAGACCAGCCTGGCCAACATGGTGAAACCTTGTCTCTATTAAAAATACAAAAAATTAGTTGGGCATAGTGGCAGGTGCCTGTAATACCAGCTACTCAGGAGGCTGAGGCAGGATAATCGCTAGAACCTGGGAGGCGGAAGTTGCTGTAAGCCAAGATCATGCCACTACACTATAGCCTGAGTGAGAGAGTAAGACTCCATCTCAACAACAACAACAACAACAACAACAAAAAGAAAATAAAGGAGTAAATCCTCATGACCTTAGTTAGGCAAAACCTTCTTAGATGTGACACCAAAAGCACAAATGACAAAAGAAAAAATAGTTAAATTGAACTTCACCACATTTAAAACTTTTGTGCTTTAATGAACACCATCAAGAAAGTGAAGACAACCCACAGAATTGGAGAAATCCTTTGCAAATTATGTATCTAATAAAGGAACCCTTGCAACTCAACAATAAAAAGACAACCCAATTTAAAACTGGATAAAGGATTTGAATAAACATTTCCCCAAAGGAAGATATACAAATGGCCAATAAACACATGAAAAGAACCCAACATCATTAGCCATCACTGAAAAGCAAATAAAAACCACAGTGAGAGAAACCCCTTCACATCTACTAGGATGACTAGATTATAGAAAAGATAGTAAGTGTTGGTAAGGATGTGCAGAACTGGACCTCTCATACTTGCTAACAGGAATGCAAAATGGTACAGAAAACAATTGAAAAACAATGTGGCAATTCCTCAAAATGTTAAACATGGAATTATAATTCTGCTAGGTAGATACAAAGAAAATGGAAAATGTACATTCACATAAAGACTTGTACATGAATGTTCATAGCAGCATTATTCATAATAGGCAAAAAGTTGGAAACCTAAATGTCCGTCCCCTGAAAAATGGATAATATGTGATACATCTATGTAAAGGAATATTATTCAGCTATAAAAAGGGATGAAGTACTGATACATGTTACAATATGGATGAACCTTGAAAACATGCTAAAGGAAGCCAGTCACAAAAGTCACCTATTGTACGTCTGCATGTATATGAAATGTCTAGAATAGAAAAATCCAGAGATGGAAAGCACATTAGTGGCTGCCAGGGACTTGGGGTTGGGGGAAAAAGGAATGACTGCCAATGGGTAAGGCTTTTTGCTGGGGGTAAAAATAGCCTCAAATCGCCGGGCGCGGTGGCTCAAGCCTGTAATCCCAGCACTTTGGGAGGCCGAGACGGGCGGATCACGAGGTCAGGAGATAGACCATCCTGGCTAACACGGTGAAACCCCGTCTCTACTAAAAAAATACAAAAAACTAGCCGGGCGAGGTGGCGGGCGCCTGTAGTCCCAGCTACTCGGGAGGCTGAGGCAGGAGAATGGCGTGAACCCGGGAGGCGGAGCTTGCAGTGAGCTGAGATCCAGCCACAGCACTCCAGGCTGGGCGACAGAGCGAGACTCTGTCTCAAAAAAAAAAAAAAAAAAAAAAAAATAGCCTCAAATCCATTGTGGTGATGGTTGTACAACTCTGTGAATATACTTAAAAAAATTGTACAGTTTAAATTGATGAGTTATATGATACAATATGATAGGTAATTCTATCTCAATAAAGCTGTTTAAAAATAACATCAAAAGGACCCCAAGGTTTTAGCCTGTGCGGCAGGAGGAATAGCTCAGTTGCTGACAAAAGCAGGAGAACAAGGAAAAGAGACCGTTGGGAGTTAAGCAGAAGGACTGATTCAGGGTGGGCTGTTGAATCTAAGATTTTGGCTGGCTGCTCATGAAGAAATGCCTGCAGAAAGCTGTTAATGCCGGGAGTGGCAGTGAGTGTGATGAACAGGGCTAAGGAGAAGACTCATAAACTTTTGGTAAGTAGGGAGGGCTGAAAAAGTGAGCTCATAAGAGTGGAGATCAAACAGGTAGAGAAAGGCTGCAACAGGATTTGGAGATAATGCACAAATATAAGATGAGCAGATGAAGAGAAGCCATCAAAGTAACCCAAGAAAAAAGGATGAGAGAGGCAGGAGAAAACACAGAGAGTAGGGGTGGGAGGATGAGCAAGACCAATGTGTCTGTCCAGGCTGGGGAAGGCAGTGGAGAGGGCTGCGTGGTGAGCAACAGGAAGAGTCTATTCGCTGGAGAGGAAACCTTGAGGGTCCATTCAAAGAGCCTAGGTGAGGACAGAAGGGGAAAAGAGTCGAATTTAAGAAGCAGTTAGAACAGATAGCAGGGCAAGAAAAAGTTGTGTTTGTGTTTTAGGACCTGGTGAAAACGGGGAAGTGGTAGGTAGAGAGCCTAGAAAATGGCGGTTTGCAATGGCGTGTGGGTGTTTTCATTAATGAGGAGAGGAACTTCTTTTTCCCAGCTTGGGGTGAAGCAAGTATAGCCCCAGGACATAACTTCTGACCTGGGGGGGAGTGAAACAAACTCAAGGAGAAGCTGCTGCTTTATTGATTTGAAAGGGTAAGGGCACAGTCGTTGCTGGGAGTGAAAGGGGTGGTCACACATTCAAAAGGTAGTAGGAAACTGGTGGCAGGTCAGCTGAGTACATTTGCTTGTGCTGTGTTTTGCTTGATCACATTGAAGCCTCACACGTTTAAATCCCGCCTTCTCTTCCACTCTGCTGCCGTTTGGATTCCCTCAGATAAGAAGGTAAGGAGAAAGGGCCGGGTGCAGTAGCTCACGCCTGTAATCCCAGCACTTTGGGAGGTGGAAGTGGGCGGATCACTTGAGGTCAGGAGTTCGAGACCAGCCTGGCCAACATAGTGAAATCCTATCTCTACTAAAAATACAAAAAAATTAGCCAGGCATGGTGGGGGTGCCTATAATCCCAGCTACTTGGGAGGCTCAGGCAGGAGAACCGTTTGAATCCAGGAGGTGGTGGTTGCGGTGAGCCGAGATCATGCCACTGCACTTCAGCCTGGGTGACAGAACGAGACTACATCTCAAAAAAAAAAAAAAAAAGTAAGTAGAGGGGGTGCCATGAGCTGGAGCAAGGGGAGAAGTCCTGGCTGCCACTTGCCTCCCATGGCAGGGAGGTCCTCCGGTAAACCTGCTTTTCTTAGACATGCACAGTTGCTTTCAACAGTACTGCCATGGACATGGATGATCTTTACAGACAAGGCCTCCTTACAAAAGACATATGTTAGGAAAAGGTACTGCCAAAATTCCTTTATTAAGTATATATTTTCCTATTTAGTCATTAATACTCGTGTTTCAAAATGACCCTGTAGCAAGTACCACTTGATATGAGAAGGAATCAAGGCATGGATAAATCCGTGAACTTAAGGTCATCGCAGGAGCCTACAGAAGCTCACAGTACTGTTGCTTTGTACTCTGTGGCTCTGTCATCCATCTTTCTTTCTAGGCACAAGAAACCAAATCTTTACTGAGTACGGTGGAAGGATGCCCAGGTGAGCACAGGCACAATGCCAGGTGCTGCAGAGGACCCGAGACAAAGAGTCACTGTGCCCTCAGTGAGTTTAGAATCCAGCACTGAGGAAAAGAGAGGTCATGGGAAGCACAGGTGGATCTCACAATCATGGGAAGAATACTGTCGGTTGCAAGGGCCTGGCAACTATGTATGACTCATGAAGAAACGGGCCCAGTGAAGTAAGGTGGCTCCTTGAGATCACAGAGTGAAAGAACTGAGTCTCATATACATTATTTGAGACAGGTTCTCTCTCTGTCACCCAGGTTGGGGTGCAGTGGTACAATCTCGGCTCATTGCAACCTCCACCTTTTGGGCTCAAGCAGTCCTCCTACCTCAGCCTCCCTAGTAGCTAGGACCACAGGCATGTGCCAGCACATCCGGCTAATTTGTTTTTTATTTCCTTGTGGAGACAGGGTCTCCCTATGTTGCTCAGGCTGGTCTCAAACTCCTGGGCTCAAGTGATTCTCCCGCCTTGGCTTCCCAAAATGTTGAGATTACGGATGTGAGCCACCACACCCAGCCTCATCATTTTTCCAGTGAACATTTTTCTAGGGAACGTGAGGATTGAAAGAAAAGATTCTCCATGTACTGTTACCCATCTGTGGTGGCATTTATTTCCTGAAAAGAAATGAGTGTGATAAATCTTTCTTTTAGGCTAAGCAATAATGTTTCACATATAAAATTATTGAAATTTGATCTGGATTATAGCAATAAAATAAAACATGCATTAATATATACGAGAGCCAGGCGCGGTGGCTCAAGCCTGTAATCCCAGCACTTTGGGAGGCCGAGACGGGCGGATCATGAGGTCAGGAGATCGAGACCATCCGGCTAACACGGTGAAACCCCGTCTCTACTAAAAAATACAAAAAAAATTAGCCGGGCGAGGTGGCGGGTGCCTGTAGTCCCAGCTACTCCAGAGGCTGAGGCAGGAGAATGGCATGAACCTGGGAGGCGGAGCTTGCAGTGAGCTCAGATCCAGCCACTGCACTCCAGTCTGGGCTACAGAGCAAGACTCCGTCTCTCTCTCTCTCTCTCTCTCTCTCTCTCTCTGTCTATATATATATATATATATATGAATTACTTTGCATACAAACCCAACAAAGATTTAATAAAAAACGTTGTCATATATAAAGGAATGCAAATAAAGTCTGAACCCCCCATTTCTACCCCTCTAAGTCTAGCATCCCTAGATGGAGGCGGGGGTTGGCTAACTTAGGCTGGAGAGAGGCATGCTGGTGAGGTCATGGGTTTGCTCTGGTTTGTTGGTAGTGGTCTTTTGGGGACCACAGCCTGCACACTGTCTCCCACCCAGTATGCTTGTTTGACCATGTGGCTGGACGGTCATGCTGCTGCTGCCAATCACAACATGGGGTCTCACGGAATCCTCTCAATAAGTCTATTTTATAGATGGGTGATTTGCCCAAGATCCCACATCTTGTTCTTGGTATTGAATGCAGGTAATGTCACTCCAGAGGGCAACCTTTTAACCATCAGAGTAGAGTACCTCCTTGGTTGAGTGCAAATCTCTTTCTATTATTGGAAAAACAAACACGTATGTGGGTCTGTGGTGGAATTATTAAATACGAAGTCTGTCTGGGATATTTACTGGCCACGTTACAGGTTGTTTATTATTTGCCTCATGGTGAAAATGTCGGTCCCACATGAGATGTTTGTCGTCTGGTTTTATCCAAGAGAAATATGGGTCTTGACCTCAAGGATTATAGTTCAGATCCATGATGACTTTTTCTTTCACTTCTAGAGTACTCTTTTCTTCCCCCACCCCCTGCCCCAAGCCACCAGGGGGCACACAGAATTGGCTATTTACCTTGGAAAATTTAAGGCACCAATTTTAAGGATATAGATAAATATCAGTCCAATATCTTTAGAGGTACAACTGGGAAGAGACTAACACTAATATCAGGTGTCCATCCCCATTTCCATTTAAAAGATCATCTCTATTTCCTTTAGGTCTGACAAGTGTCTCACCCATGGACCTTTTGGTCTTCAGGAAGCAATACCCTTTTTATTTGGGTTTCAGTGCCATGGTGTAGTTTCAAGTTGGATTTGTCCTCCTTCCTCTGCACCTTCCCCTGCAGAATCACACAGATATAGATCCTCCCTTCAGGACACCAGCACCAATCCCCCTTTGCCTTTGTTCTCTTCTCTTTTTCTAGGCTTTATTCATGGCTGCTCCCTGATGCCTTTCTCATTTGTTATTTTTTAAAGGTTCTCCTAGGTGACTGTTACAAGAGGCCCTAAACCTGCATCAGAATCCCTGCTTGTCTCTTATTTACTATGTCACTGGGGCTCATTCACAGTGAACAGAACCCATTCTACCTGGTTTAAGCAGAAACGGACTTATTGTAAGATATTTAATGTCTAGGCCGGGCTCAGTAGCTCATGCTTGTAATTCCAGCACTTTGGGAGACCAAGGTGGGCGGATCACCTGAGGTCAGGAGTTTGAGACCAGCCTGGCCAACATAGTGAAACCCCGTCTCTACTAAAAATACAGAAACTAGCTGAACGTGGTGGTGCACACCTATAGTCCCAGCTATTTGGGAAGCTGAAGCAGGAGAACCACTTTAACCTGGGAGGCAGAGATTGCAATGAGCCAAGATTGCGCCACTGCACTCCAGCCTGGGTGACAGTGAGACTCTGTCTCAAAAAAAAAAAAAAAAAAAAAAAAAAAGGCCGGGCACGGTGGCTTACACCTGTAATCTCAGCACTTTAGGAGGCTGAGGTGGGCGGAGGTCAGGAGATGGAGACCATCCTGGCTAACACGGTAAAACCGCGTCTCTACTAAAAAATACAAAAAATTAGCTGGGCATGGTGGCGGGTGCCTGTAGTCCCAGCTACTCGGGAGGCTGAGGCAGGAGAATGGCGTGAACCTGGGAGGCAGAGCTTGTAGTGAGCCGAGATTGCACCACTGCACTCCAGCCTGGGCGACAGAGTGAGATTCTGTCCCAAAAACAAAAACAAAAACAAACAAACAAAAAGATATTTAATGTTTTACAGAATGACTGGAGGGCAGAAGAAACAGAATTGCTACTGAGCTTTCAGGCATGATTCCCAATGCCACATCACAGACTTAGGTTGACAAGGGAGCTGCTGCTCCTGCCAGGATCAGGAGATTGTGAAATCAGAAAGCTGCCTGTCTCCTGGGAAGCCATCATGACAGCTGCCCATCTTCAGACTCACGCCACCTCTACTGTTATCACACTGAACTTGGGTCTGCCCACCTAGCGCAGCAAAGCCAAACCTTGACACTGGGATTGCAGCAAGAGAAGTGAGGCATTTATTACAGGATGACAAGCAAGAAGGACTGGGCAGCTAAAGCTTATGACCTGAACTCTCAGATAGTTTGCAGTTAAGGGTTTTTAAGGGCAGGGAGGCAGATGTTATAGGCTGATATGGTTTGACTCTGTGTCCCCACCCAAATCTCATGTTGAACTGTAATTACTAATGTTGTGGGAGGGACCTGCTGGGAGGTGATTGGATCATGGGGGTGGACTTCCCCCTTGCTATTCTCATGATAGTGAGTTCTCAAGAGATCTGGTTGTTTAAATGTGTGTAGCACTTCCCCCTTTGCTCTCTCTCACCTGCTTTACCATGGTAAGGCATGCTTGCTTCCCCTTTGCCTTCTGCCATGATTGTAAGTTTCTTGAGACCTTCCTGCCATACTTCCTGTCTTGCCTGCAGAACTGTGAATCAATTAAACCTCTTTTCTTCATAAATTACCCAGTCTCAGGTGTCTCGCTCTGTTGCCCAGGCTGGAGTGCAGTGGCACAATCTTGACTCACTGCAACCTCCACCTCCACCTCCCTGTTTCAAGCAATTCAACTGCCTCAGCCTCCTGAGTAGCTGGGATTACGTGCACGCGCCACCATGCTTCGCTAATTTTTGTATTTTTAGTAGAGACAGGTTTTCACCGTGTTGATCAGGCTGGTCTCGAACTTCTGACCTCGTGATCCACCCACCTCAGCCTCCCAAAGTGCTGGGATTACAGGTGTGAGCCACCACGCCCAGCCCCTTCAGGTAGTTCTTTATAGCAGTGTGAGAATAGGCTAACACACAGGTAAAGTTATAAATCAGTTCTCACACTGCTATAAAGAACTACCTGAGACTGGGTAATTTATGAAGAAAATAGGTTTGATTCACAGTTCTGCCAAGAACTGAGTTTGAACTTGAACCAATTTGAAAACACCAATCAGAAATCTTGGGAAGACAAATTGGTTTGGAAAGTGGGAAGAGGGGAGGTGTTTCCTGGGCATGTATTTATTTTGAAGATCTAGTGGGACGTTCCTGAGGAGATATCAAGGAGATAGTAATTCAGAGCTGGAACTCTAGATAAAGATGAAGCTGGAGACAGATTTGGGAGTCATGTGAAAGAGAGGTAGTCAAGGGAGTGCACATTGTAGGAACTCAATAAATGCTGGTTGAATGACATAATCCCTGAACAGCTGGGACCAGACTGGCTAAACCATAATTAATATTTGTAGTGAGCAGAAAGAGCACATTGGCATTTGGCCATAAAGGAGAAGTGAGGGTCCAGGAATGGAGACGAGGAATTAACCTGAAGCAACTGCATAATTAGCAAATATAGCAGATACTTGGATTGGTTCATTTCAGCTATTCCAATCTCTTTCTAAGACAGAAAACAAAAAACTATATTTTCCAGATTCCCTTGCAGCTAGGGTTCCCCGCATATAATATTTAGATCATACCCATCAGATGCAGCATACCAAATTTGGAAAGCAGAAGTAAACAGTTGTAAGGCAAGAACTGTGCTTTGGTTGTTCCTACTAGTAAGCACAGTGGTGGTACTTTTGTTTTTTCTATGACAGATGTAACAGGTCCTAAGTCCCAGCCCTATATTCATAGTTGTCAAAAGATAAGACACATATCATGGTAGTGAGATGGAGCAGGAACCCCCAAGCATGGAAATAAAGGAAAACCTTGAGTTCCTTTAAGGGTAATTCCAGGCATCTGGTGAGAACTCAGAAGTAAATGAGCAATTGGATAAGCGAGAATGTAATTGTTGCTTAAAATAATAGCCAAGGAAGTTAGAGTCATAAGAACGTTTGGTTCCCTGTAGAAACTAAAAATAACCTTTTTTTGTTTTTTTAGATGGAGTCTTGCTCTGTCCCCCAGGCTGAAGTGCAATGGCGCCATCTCGGCTCACTGCAATTTCCGCCTCCTGGGTTCAAGCAATTCTCCTGCCTCAGCCTCCTGAGTAGCTGGGATTACAGGCACCTGTCAACATACCCGGCTAATTTTCGCATTTTTAGTAGAGACGGGGTTTCACCATGTTGGCCAGGCTGGTCTTGAACTCCTGACCTCAAGATCCTTCTGCCTCAGCCTCCCAAAGTGCTGGGATTACAGGCGTGAGCCATCGCACCCGGCAAAAATCAATTCTTAATAAATGTCCTTGAGTTGTTTTTTAGAAACCTGGAACCCCACAAAATGGATCCCCTGGCATGCAGACCTCAGTCAGATAAGGGGGAACTGAGGACTGAACTCTGACCACTGTTCCTTGTTTCAGATTTCTTCCTGAGGGGCCTGGAGGAGGTCATACCCAGAAGCCAGAGCTAACATTCTTACTGCTGATTCCAAATTTTTAGATGAAGCTTCACCTCCTTAACCAATTGCAAATCAGAAAATCTTCGAATTTTACCTAAGACCTGTGGGCCCCCTTTGAGATGTTCCACCTTTTTAGGTCAAACCAATGCATAGCCTAGGAGCCAACATGTGAGGGAAGAAGACTTCAGGTGATCCAGCCTCCAACTGTTGGAGCCACCATAGCTGAGATGTCAGACATCATGGAGCAGAGATGAGCCATCCTCTCTGTGCACAGCCCAAATTCTTGACCCAGAAAATCCATGAGCACAATGAAATGGCTGTTGTTTTACTCCACTAAGTATAGGGTGGTTTGCTATATAGCAATAAGGAATCAAAACACCCCTCACATTCATGTTGCATATTATCTGATGGTTATCTTTCACTGACACCAAGCAGCTCATATTTTTATCTTGCTCAAAAAACCTTAACTCGTTCCCCCATTGAATATGGAATTAATTATATATTCTTTAGGCTTGCATTCAAGATCCTGCTCAGTTCTGAATCTTACCACCTTATCTTTCACTTTAACCTGCTACTCACTTTCAATCCACTTGTGCCATATATCAGATCTTCACTGGGCCACAACTGATACTTTCCTATCTCCATACCCTTTCACCAGCACTGGCCTTTGGCTTGGAATTGTCATTTTCTATATTTACCAGATTCCTAGCTATCCTTCCTTTAAGCTCAGTGCAAATCTCACATCCTGTAAGACTGTGCTGCCCAACGTGGTAGCCAGTAGCCACATGTGGCTATTTACATTTTAAAAAGCACTGATTAAAATATAAAGATTAGTTCCTCAGTCTGACTGGCCACTTTCAGTGCTCAGAGGCCACATCCCAATGAACAGCACTGTCATGTTAGCCTTTCTCTCCTACTCCCATATGACCTTAAAACTGCATTTTTAGCAGTTTTGACCTGAATATTTTTGAGGGTTGTATAATCCAAATCCATAAAATTACAGATACACCTTGGCTTTCTACCATTCTAGTCCTCTACTCTGTAAATGGGAGGTGGCTCAAATATTAACTGAGTTGGGAGGAAGCGGTGGTTAATCTCTATACTATACTAAGGGGTCTGGGTGAAATGACCTCTTACGATCTTTTCCGGTAAAATGTTCTTCAACAAACAACACAAGTCTGTTATCTTCAACGATGTATAATCTACCAGGAAAGCTATTTTTCAAATCACAGATGATTGGGGAGGAAGGTCTCTTGAGAGGAGCATTCTGGTATAGCCGTTTCTGTTCTCTCCAGCAGCTATTTTAGGTATTTAATTATTTTAGAGTGTGTGCTTGCATGTGTTTTGTCTCAACGTATGCCAATTTTTTGCCTAGTCCTCCTGACGTCTTAATCTATCTGCCAACGCTACATGCCATCAAGCCAAGGAAGAATTTCCTTCTCACCGTTGCTTCTCTGACTAAGGAAGACATAAGCACAACCAATCACCAGACTGATGAAATTCCTTCTGGTTTCAGAAAAGATTATCAACAATCCCTAAATTATTAAATTCATACTAATAAAGCACAAAAATTGAATTCTAATGTTATATGCTACATGACAAGACTACTTCATTGTGTGTGTGTATGTGTAATTATTTTCAAGTTAACCATCTACATTTTACCTGTACAAGAAAGCAGTTATTAGGCATGTGATAGATGCACTGTGTTCATTAATGTGACCTTTCACAAGCCCTGTAGAGACAACCCTTGCTGGTGTTCATACATCACATGATGTGTTCATGTTAACATTATTTACTATTTTCATTTCCCTTCACTCATAGCCCAAGAGTGAGCTCCTCTTAAACCTGGGACATTTTTGAGGTTGAGGTTAATATTTACTTAATCTAAACATTCTATTTTATTATTTTATCATTAGTTTTTGAGACAAGAGTCTTGCTGTGTCGCCCAGGCTGGAGTGCAGTGGTGCAATCTTGGCTCACTGCAACCTCCACCTCCTGGGCTCAAGCAATTCTTGTGCCTCAGCCTCCCGAGTAGCTGGGAGTACAGATGCCCACCACCATGCCTGGCTAATTTTATGTTTTTAGTAGAGACAAGGTTTTGCCATGTTGGCCAGGCTGGTCTCAAACTCCTGGCCTCAAGTGATCCACCCACCTTGGCCTCCTCCCAAAGTGCTGGGATTACAGGCGTGAGCCACCACACCTGGCTTAAAATTCTATTTTAAATATTAAAACCTGGCCTCTGTAACAGAAGCCCCTTTTCAGTTACTCAGTAACCCTACTTTTATCTAACAGTAATACATGGGAATTTATCTGGAATAGATGCTGAAAATCAGGGCACTGCTCTTTGGTTTTGGATTTCTTGACTTTTGGATACCTTTGGGCCTCTCTCCTAAAACTTAGCTGTCACTTTAGAATAATTTTTTTGAGACAGAATCTCACTCTGTCACCCAGGCTGGAGTGCCATGGCGCGATCTCAGCTCACTGCAACCTCTGCCTCCCGGGTTCAAGCAATCCACCCTCCTCGGCCTCCCAAAGTGCTGGGATTACAGGTGTGAGCCACTCCACCTGGCCGAGAATAAGTATTATTTCAGCCACAATGACAACATCTTGTGCTCATTTTATTAGGATGTGTTTTTAAGATGCAGAAAGCAAGCCAGGCGCAGTGGCTGGCACCTGTAATCCCAGTACTTTGGGAGGCCGAGGTGGGTGGATCACCTGAGGTCAGGAGTTTGAGACCAGCCTGGTGAACATGGTGAAACCCCGTCTCTACTAAAAATACAAAAATTAACCGAGCGTGGTGGCAGGCATCTGTAATCCCAGCTACTCGGGAGGCTGAGGCAGGAGAATCGCTTGAATTTGAGAAGCAGAGGTTGCAGTGAGCTGAGATGGCACCACTGCACTCCATCCTGGGCAACAAGAGCAAAACTCCATCTTAAATAAACAAACAAACAAACAAAAACATAAGTGCCTTTGAGGCTGGGGCAAAGCAGAACTCCAGCAGGGGCATCTCAATGTGGCCTGCAGCAGGTCAGTCAGCCTCCCCCGATCCCCAGTGCTTGTCGAGGGTGAGGCCACCATTTCTTTCTTTACCAGGGAGTCTCTGCCAAGTGAGTGTTGCCCTGGACACACATCCCAGGACCAGGAGGGGGTGTTAATAACTTTCCGCATAATTAGCCACAATAGCAATATCACTCTTCAGACCTCAACAACTTAAGAATATGATAGCTTACATTTAGATCTAAAAGGGAGTACCACATAAAACACCTGTGTATTTTATTTTCTACTAACCTAATTAATAATTGACAAACATGTATATTGCACAAACATGTGCACTCTTGGCATAGCATGAAGAGTTAACATTGTTTTCTTCTAAAAGCTGTACAAGAAACCACTGAGGCTTTAACTTTCCTGTTTTTGATGACAAACTAGTAAGAAGTTCAGCGCTCTTTGTGAGCCCCCAGGCAGAGACGTGTGACCCTAGCAAGGCTCTTGACTATGCATTTTCGCCACCTGAAGTAAGGGACAAATTTCCTTTCTGCCTGCTTTTCTTTCTGGATTCCAACAATACAGTAATAACATTATTTTCCCTTATCTGTGAAGTTTGAGAAGGTTTTTTTCCTTTTTTTTTTGAGATGGAGTCTCACTCTGTTGCCAGGCTGGAGTGCACTGGCACAATGTCAGCTCACTACAACCTCTGCCTACCCTGGTTCAAGCGATTCTCCTGCCTCGGACTCCTGAGTAGTTGGGACTACAGGCATGTGCCACCACACCTAGCTAATTTTTGTATTTTTAGTAGAGACGGGGTTTCACCATGTTGTCCAGGATGGTCTTGATCTCTTGACTTTGTGATCCACCTGCCTTGGCCTCCCAAAGTGCTGGGATTACAGGCGTGAGCCACCAGCCAGTTTTTTTCCCTTTAGAAAATGTTGTTAATTGTGGTTATAAAAAAAAACAAACCCCACAAAAAATTGCCCATCTTAATCATTTCTTAACCATTTCAGTAGTGTTAAGTATATTCACATTGTTATGTAAGTGATCTCTGGAATTTTTTCATCTGGCAAAATGAGAACTTTGTACTTGTTAAACAATAACTCCCTCTTTCTCCTCTAACCCCCAGCCCTTGGCAACCACCATTTTACTTCCTGTTTCTATGAATTTGACACTCCAGACACTTCATATAAGGGGAATCATACAGTATTCGTCCCTTTGCGTCTGGCTGATTTCACTTAGCATCATGTCCTCAAGGTTCCTCTAGGTTGTATTGAGCATCAGGATGTCCTTCCGTTTTTTTTTTTTTTTTTAGATGAAGTCTCACTCTTGTCCCTCAGGCTGGAGTGCAATAGAGTGATATCGGCTCACTGCAACCTCCGCCAACCAGGTTCAAGCGATTCTCCTAACTTAGCCTCCCGAGTAGCTGAAATTACAGGCACCTGCCACCATGCCTGGCTAATTTTTGTATTTTTAGTAGAAACGGGGTTTCACCATGTTTGCCAGGCTGGTCTCGAACTCCTGACCTCAGGTGATCCGCCCACCTCAGCCTCCCAAAGTGCTGGGATTACAGGCATGAGCCACCGTGCCTGGCCAGGGTTTCCTTCCTTTTTAAAGTCAAGACAGCAGTGTTTTTTTGTTTTTTTTTGTTTTTTCAAGAAACCTTGCCCCTGAAGGTAGATAAGATTATAATATTTTAGGTTAGAGATAGGCCTGGAAATCCAATTGAGGGCCAGAGAAGTTACTCATAGAAAGCCACCCTGCAGGTTCGTGTAGACGCGTGGGTCAGAAGTCAGGGTCTGAGGACATTCAGAGCAAGTACCTTTTCTACCACATGAGAAGATGAGGGGCTGCAGTGCAGGTAATCCAAAAAGAAAGTTTACAGGGTTTAAAATAGCATTAGGGAGAAGGGAAATAGCCTTGGTTGTGCTGGACAACAAAATATGCACCTGGGGATGTGGGGCAGAGAGCCAGGGGAGGGGTTAGAACATGAGGAGGGGGTGGGGGAAGAGAAAAGGATATGGCGAAGGGAGAAGTTAAAGGGAGAGAAAATCAAGAGAGGAGGGAAGGAGAGGGAAGGATGGAAACTTAGTGATGGTGGAAGACCCAGGCTTTATAAAGGTGCTAGTGGCTCATGCCTATAATCCTAGCACTTTGGGAGACCCAGGCAGGAGGATCACTTGAGGTCAGGAGCCTGAGAACAGCTTGGACAATATAATAAGACTCTGTCTCAACAAAAATTTAAAAAGTTAGCTGGGCGTGGTGGCACATGCCTGTAGTCCCAGCTACTACGAAGGCTGAGATGGGAGGATCCCTTGAGCCCAGGAGCTGGAGAGCACAGTGAGCTATAATCATGCCCCCTAGGGGACAGAGCAACCTTATCTCCAAAAATTAAAAAAAATCTTTTTAAGTGCTAGTTAATAAAAATTACTCTTGCCCTATAGCAAGAGTAAATCCTATTTACTTCAGGCCCCCCTCCTTCAATAAGCTAAGTTTAGTGAAAAAGCATGGCTTGCTCCAGTGTCCCCCACTCCTACTTGTCCACTGATGCTTGAAAGTAGGACAGTGGCTTTCAGGCAGTGGAGAGAAGTCTTAAATTGCAAATACCTCGCTGAGGTAACAGATTGATTGGCACTCTGGCCCTTTAGAATATAATCAACCAACCTTCAACAAGTGCAAGTGATTTTATCAGAAACTTCTGGGAAGGAGAGTGAGTGGAACAGGTGGGTTGCTGGATTGCTAAAAAGGGAGCTACTGTATTCATGCAGGAGGGAACCAGGGGGGAAGCCAAATCAAAGACACCTGCACTGTGGCTTGATCTCAGCCTCATTTGTTTGCAGTGGTGGTAGGCCTGGGTGGCAGACCTGCTGTGGCCAGACAATATGACTGTGAACCCATAGATTAGATTTGCATGATTTATGATGATTTCATTTTCTTAACCCAGTTTCTTTAACAAGGAAGCTTTGTCTCAGATGATTCAAGGCAACACATTACATAATATGTATGTTTTATAGACACCCAGAATGTACTCACGCACACCCATGGAAACCCTAATTGGAAGTTCATTTATTTTGAGAGACGTTGTTTTCTGAGAACAAATTCTTCAGAGACTTGCTGAAGAGAGCAGAAGCCACCTTTACAGTGGACACAATTTTCTTTTTCTCTGTTCAATTCCTGGCTGCCTATGAACCTATCAGGCTCATTTCCATATCAAAGAGGAAGCAGGAAAATACTCCCCTGACCGACATAAAAAGACACATTACTGCAGATTGTCTAAGAACTTGGTTTTTTTTTTGGCCAAAATTAGCAAATTATTCATAGTAATAGGTGAGTCAGATGATAATAGTATTTAAGAGAACAAAGCCACTCATCAGGACCCTGACCCCAAGTCCGCCCCAAGGCAGGTTCCCAGCTGCCAGAACATCTCTGCACACTGGAAGCCAAGAGGCTATAAAAAAAAGAAAAAGAGGCGGCCAGGAAGTCTGCCACTCACCCAGATGCAATGACCAGAACGTGCATTCCAGGGCTCACTCTGCAGCTGCCCAGACGGCTCCGTGGGTGGCCACACTGCTAACGTGGGAGCACACGTGGCTCCCATCTCATGAGCAGTCTCAGGGAAGCTGGGGGCTTCAGACACCCAATGTCTATTTCCCTCCTTGAGTTGAGACCCTTTTGGAGCTCTTGGAGACTTCCAGCAGAAACCTGAGCTGCTGGCTGCCAAGGATCAGCGGTGGATTTCTTGACCTGCTCTTAATCAATGCCGATTGAATAAGCCCTTTGAAAACGTTCACATACACGGGGTACAAGGTGGTACCTTTGTGTATTAGACTGTTCTGGAGACGGCTTATCACCCAGCAAATCAGTGTTGGCTATCTGGGACTCAGCGACCCTTTCTATGAGGCCATGGTAAGAGATTAAATAGAAAAGGCCCTGAAACTGGACCTGGTGACTAGGGCTTCCAGGAAGGGAAAAAGGTTTTTTTGTTTTGTTTTGTTTTTTTGAGACGGAGTTTCGCCTTTGTTGTCCAGGCTGGAGTGCAACGGTGCCATCTCAGCTCACTGCAACCTCTGCCTCTTGGGTTCAAGTGACTCTCCTGCCTCAGCCTCCTGAGTAGCTGGGATTACAGGCATGCGCCACCACGCCCAGCTAATTTTGTATTTTTAGTAGAGACGGGGTTTCTCCATGTTGGTCAGGCTGGTCTCCAACTCCCGACCTCAAGTGATCAGCCCACCTTAGTCTCCCAAAGTGTTGGGATTACAGGCGTGAACCACTGCATCCGGCAGGAAAAAGGTCTTAATGCAGGAGCTGGGATTCCTCTGTGGGCATCTGGGCTCAGACTTCCTCAGGCAACACCAGCAAGGAGCCCAGCCAAACCAGCACATTGGGGATTGACGCTGCTGATTGCTGATCACGCATCCTGCTGTAGGACACCTCCCACCGTCCCCAACCCGTAAGTAATGCGGATATATCTGGGGTCCTGGCATCTCAGTGGTCTGTCCTCTGCCAGGCAACAGCTAGGAACCTCATAAACGTCCTCTTGCATTCTATCAGAGGCTTTTGAAGACAACATCTCAGCTCAAAAGAGTGTCTCTATCTTTAGGGATTCCCACAGAGGTGCTTAACTCGGGCTGCAGGTGAGAATCATTTGGGGAGCTTTTCAAACTTAATGCCACCCAGGCCCCACCCACACTAATTAAATCAGAATCTTTGAGGCGCAGGCATGGGCTTTTTAAAATATATTTTTATTTTGAAATAATTACAGATTTGTAGGAAGTTGCAAAAATAGAGATGTCCTGTGTATCCTTCATTCAGGCTCCCCCAGTGATTACATCTGCTGTCTCTATAGTACAATATTAAAACCAGGACGTCGCCGAGTGCAGTGGCTCATGCCTATAATCCCAGCACTTTGGGAGGCTGAGATGGGCAGATTGCTTGAGGTCAGGAGTTCCAAACCAGCTTGACCAATATTGCAAAACCCTGTCTCTGTTAAAAAAAAAACAAAAATTACCCAGGTGTGGTGGCAGGTGCTTGTAATCCCAGCTACCCAGGAGGCTGAGGCAGGACAATTGCTTGAACCTGGGAGGCAGAGGTTGTGCTGAGCCAAGATTGCACCACGGCACTCTAGCCTGGGAGATAGAGCAAGACTCTGTCTCAAAAACAAACGAAAACAAAAAACACAACATCGGTGTGGGTGCACTGTGTACAGTTCCTGCCATTTTGTGACACACGCAGTTTTTTTGTTGTGTTGTGTAACCATCACCGCAGTCAGGACTGATTATTCCATCCTTGCAAGACTCCTTCCTGCTGCCCCATTTTCCTCTATACTCATACCCACTCTCCATGTTCCACCATCCCTAACCCCTGGCAATGCTAATCTGTTCTTCATCTCTCTAATTTTATCATTTTGAGGATGTCATACAAATGGGATTTTCCAGCATGTGACCTTCTGAGACTGGCTGTTTTCATTGAATATAATTCCCTGCGAGCTGTTCAAAGTTGTTGTGTGCATCTGTGCTTTGGGCCTTGCTATGGCTGCATAGTATTCCATTGTACAGAGCTGCTACAGTTTACCCATTCACCTACTGAAGGGCATATTGGGACAA
>NW_012104254.1:8581325-8583449 GCF_000951045.1 Mandrillus leucophaeus
TGGAGTCTCGCTTTGTCCCCAAGGCTGGAGTGCAATGGTGTGATCTTGGTTCACTGCAACCTCCACCTCCTGGGTTCAAGCGATTCTCCTGCCTCTGCCTCCTGAGTAGCTGGGATTACAGGCACCCGCCATCATGCCTGCCTAATTTTTTTTTTTGTATTTTTGTAGAGATGGGGTTTCACCATGTTGGCAAGACTGGTCTTCAACTCCTGACCTCAGGTGATCTGCCCACCTCGGCCTCCCAAAGTGCTGGGATTACAGGCATGAACCACCGCACGCAGCAGCTCATTGTATTGTTGTGAGCATGCAATGAATATAACGCACACAGATACTTAGAACACAGCTCGGTAAGTGTTAGTGCTTATTATTGTGTTGGAAACTGAACTTAAGTCTTGTCGATTCCTGGCCTAAAACTCCTCAGTGGCTATTGCAATAATCACCTGGGATCCTATGTGCAAACTTTCATTAGCTCGTATATCATGAAACTTTGAGGGGGCTGAAGTCTGAGGGTGGGCGCCACTTCCTCCCGAGAAACTTCTGTTGGTTTTAGCTCCTTTGCTGTGCTCCACAACACCCTAGCGTGGCTGTTCCTTTTCTGACACTTCCTCCTGGATATTGAAGTTGCCTCTTTTTGTGTCTGTCTCCATCTATATGTGCACTGTGGGCTCCTTGAGGGCAGGGACGTGTGTCTTGCTCACATTTTATCTGGTACTTAGCATAGTGCTTTTTAGTAGTTCCTCATTAAACAGATGTTGAATGGATGAACAAATGAATGACTCCAGGGTCCTGTTAGTGTGTGTGGCAGGAGAGGATTTAGCCCCCAGTGAGTTCCCTGAGGAGGTCCTGGTTTGCTCCTTACTCAGGGCGGTGGAGGCTAAGGAAGCCTGAGCAGAAGGCAGAGCCTTGAGTGGTCACTGACTTCTCCTGCTGGGGGTTTCCAGCTGTCAGGTTCCCAGAAGGGAAACACACCACAGCCTGGGAGGACGCACACAAGGCTACAACCACAGGCCTCACTAAGGTGGTAGGAGCAGAGTAAGTCGGGGATTCCGTTGACAGAGGTAAGGTCAAGCGGTGTGAGTGCCATAACCTCTCTGCACCTGGCTTTAGTGATACTCAAAATGTAGACAGTTGGTGTAGACCTTAGGCACAGGTTCTGGAGGCAGACTGCCTGGGGGTGAATCCCAGCCCCTGCACTCCCTACTTCGTGACTTTGGACACTTAACCTCTCTCTGTGCCTCATTTTCTCATCTACAAAATAGGAATAATCACAGTATCTACCCTATAGGGTTATGAGGATTAAAACAGTTCCTAAATGTAAAGGACCTAGAACAATGCACAAAATTAATGTCAATTACATTTTAAAAAGCACAAAACATACAATGAGCATAAGAAATGCTGTGGGAATCAAATACGAGGAAAGCAGAGTCATGTTGCCTACAATTCTGGCAAGGCTCCCTGAAGATTTTGCTTGCTATTTTTGTCTACATTTAAAATTCCACAGTCGGATAAATATCTTGAAAATAGTGATGCTGTAGCAGGGAGCTGTTGGACAGTGTGTAACCGATCTGCTCAGGCGGGACCAGAAGTGGCCACCATCTGATGTGTGTCTTGTGGCTACATGAAAGGAAGTTGGGGGTATGAGTCCAGTTCCTAGTGGACAGGTGTTTGAAACTCAGTGCCATCCTTAGAATTGGCACCCTTGGTGAGGCCTCCACAGACAGGAGAGGATTAAGCGGAGAGGAGACCAAATTGCTCTTCCACCTGGAGCTAGTGGCCTCAGCAGGACAGGGCTGAGGCTCAGTGACAGAGAGTGGGCACCTAGAGTTAAAACCTTCACTTTTGCTTATCCTCTGTTTTGCAGAGAAATCTCAAGTTCTGGTCCCCAGAGCAGTCAATCCAACAACTTTCATAGCTGCTGTCATATTCACACAATACATCCATCTGGCCACAACTGTTTCAAGGAATCAGATGCATCGCTTGTATTATCAAAAGAATAATGTAATTAATGCAAAGTTTTAGGCCCTGAATTCTGCCGTCAGAAATTAAATAAATCAGTGCCATGGACATTACCTTTTCTTTAGAAGTTTTTATTTTAGCCAAAGAGTGCTGGTAAAGAAAGGATTT
>NW_012104254.1:8585212-8587384 GCF_000951045.1 Mandrillus leucophaeus
ACCTCGTGATCCACCCGCCTTGGCCTCCCAAAGTGCTGGGATTACAGGAGTGAGCCACCGCACCTGGCTCTTGTTCTGTGTTTAATGAACTTTTGTGAGACTTAAGGAGAAGAAAACGCTTTTCACTTAAAACGTTCTGAAGACTGTTACATTATATTTATCAGTCCTCAGAGCCAGAACCCCCTTTGATAGACAGATTAAACTCAGTTCGTGAGCTTGCAAGGCTGAGGCTGTGCCCCTTGATAAGTGGTAACCCCATAAAGGTGCAGGCAGGCCCCAGTGTGTGCTGGTCTAAGTCATCTAGCTCACAGTGTTAACCCACTTCGGAGTCTCATGCTGCCCCTCTTTTTTGTATTTATCGGAAGTTCAAATGAAAACATAAAAGTAAAGTTCAGTCTGACTATCCATCATCCTATCTCCTAGCACATCTCCAATCATCTGTATCTGTTACCTCTGGGGCTTCTGTAAGTTTTACTTTACTGTTGGAATGATAATGTTCATTACATACATATCCTTGACATCTTTTGCTTAATTTCACCATAAATATTTTCCCATATTTCTACATAATTAACAAAAAAGTAATATCTAATAGTTGTACAATAATCTACTATATTGATGTGCAATAATTTATTCATTATCTTAATTATGCAGTTTATAAGGTCTTTCTTCTAGATGACTGATGGAAAGTGCATTCCTAGTCCAGGCACGGTGGCTCATGCTGGTACTCCCAGCCCTTTGACAGGCTGAGGTGGGAGGATTGCCTGAGCCCAGGAGCTCGAGACCAGCCTGGGCAACATAGTGACACCCTGTCTCTACAAACAAAACAAAAAAGCCCCCAAAATTAGCTGGATGTGGTGGCACACACCTGCAGTCCTGCTACTCCGGAGGCTGAGGCAGAAGGATCACTTGAGCCCAGGAGTTCCAGGCTGCAGTGAGCTATGACTGCACCACTGCACTTCAGCCTCGGTGACAGAGCCAGTCTCTAAAAAAGGGACTCGAAAAAAGAAAAGAAAGTCCATTCCTAGAACATTTTAACAGGAAATAGAAAGATTTAAAACAAGATTGGACAGTGTTAAAAAAAAATTACTCAGAAAAGTATTTTGCATTAGAGAATGAATTGAATTCTAATTAGATTTCTTCAAATACAGATAATACAAATAGAATGAAGTAAAAAGAGCCAGCTACTTTCTTCCCTTACATTGCTTTCCTTACAACAGCTATTAAATGTTCAATGCACAAAGACAAACATTGCTAACTTTCTAATATAAGTCTCTAATATTTTCATGGCTACTTAGGCTTATTTGAGAAATAAAAATAGTGTCGTTTCGTATTTTTTAATAGCCAGGCTTCTTTTTCTACCTTTTTGAGCCATTTTAAAGAGTATTATTCCATTGAATGGTGGCAACATAATTACCTAATTAATGCCCTACTTTTGAGTATTTAAATTGTTTCCAGTGTTTTTTTTTTTTTTTTTTTTTTTGCTATTATATACAGTGCTGCAAAGAACATTTTGTATGTATTCTCAGACCATTCTCCCAGGATGCCTTCCTATCAGGAGAATAGCTGGGCAAGAAGTAAGCATGGTTTTCAGGTTTCTGATGTATTCGCTCTGGGTGCAGGCCAGGAAGTTCATGCTGATTCATGAACTTCGGCTGACCTGTGGTAGTACCCATTTCCCAGTATCCTCACCAACACTGAGCACTTTAAGGAAAAAACTGCTATTCTGAAAGCAAAATGGTATTTTGTTCGTAATTTCTATTTTATTACTAGTGAGGTTGAACAATTTTTCTTTTCTTTGTTTTTTTTTTTTTTGAGATGGAGTCTTACTCTATTGCCCAGGCTGGAGGTAGTGTTGCGATCTCGGTTACTGCAACCTCCGCCTCCCGGGTTCAAGCGATTCTTCTGTCTCAGCCTCCCAAGCAGCTGGGACTACAGGCACCTGCCACCACGCCTGGCTAATTTTTGTATTTTTAGCGGAGGTGGGGTTTCGCCATATTGCCCAGTCTGGTCTTGAACTCCTGACCTCGTGATCCACCCGCCTCAGCCTCCCAAAGTGCTTGGATTACAGGCATGAGCCACCGTGCCTGGCTCTTCCTTTTTTTTGAGACAGGGTTTTACTCCTGTTGCTCAGGCGGGAGTGCAGTGGCGCCATCTTGGCTCACTGCAACCTCC
>NW_012104254.1:8588016-8592130 GCF_000951045.1 Mandrillus leucophaeus
TTCTTTCTCAGGGTTTCACTATGTTGCCCAGGCAGGTCTTGAATTCCTGAACTCTAGCAATTCTCCTGTCTCAGCCTCCTAAATATCTGGGATTACAGGCTCATGCACCCTGTTCTTTTTATATTCAACTCTTTCTTTATCTAGAATTCTTTTATAAAAAGCACTAGTTAATGGCCATTGTGGGGGACAATTCTCCACGTCTCTCGTGTTGCTGCATGTTTTCTGAGCAAAGGCACTGCTTTGTCCTCAACTACCTTTTCAGAGTGTGTATAGTGAACAGCCTTGGAAAACAGAGGTGGTGTCCTCTTAGGAGCAGAGAGCAGGTTGGTGGCTTATGCATGTAATAAAGATCAGGGGCAAAGATCAAGCAGGCATACGGCCCATTACAAAAGAGCACAGCTCCTTCAGCTTGGGATTCCTCTCCCGTAATCCACCCCGCTGCCTGCAGGCAGCATCTGGCCCTCTTCACATCACCCTGTGGGAAATGGGGGCTCAGGGAGCCGGTGCAAAAGTTGACCTCCAGGCTGCTGCTACTGTCATTTTGTCTCTGACCCAAAAGTCTTGTACCTTCTGCCAATACCTGTGAAACCACAGCAGGCTAACTTAGTAGTTTGCAAGTAGGTAAAAAGCCCGAGGCCCTCACAGTTTTTGACAAGGACTGAACTGTATTTTTTTTGAAAGTTTAATTTTTTCAATGCTGTGTATTGAATTATTTCTGGACTGATTTGAAATGTCACTTGTATCATAAGAAATATGTAGACTTGTGTTTATTTCTTATCTTTGCTGTTCTATTTCTCTGTCTATTCTGGTGCCAGCAAAATGCTCTTATTTTTGTAATTGTATAGTATATTTTAACACTGAGTAGTAAATATCCTTTTTCTTTCTTGATTTTCCCCCCTCCTTTTTTCTTTTTACCTTCCCTGTCGCCTTTAGTATTTTCTGGGGCTCTTTGTACCAAATAAATGGTATCTGGCACACAGCAAATATTCAATAAATGTGTTTTGAACAATGTTAGTGAAATTAAGAGTTATTTTGTCAAGTACTCAATCCCTTTTGAATTCTTGTAATTATAGCAATGAAACTGGAAACAATTTAACTTTCACATGTGCTACTAATTTATTAAACCGTTCCTTTAAATGTTAAGAATTTAACTGTTACTGATTATACAATTTAAGAAAAGAATTTAACCTATTACAAAATACCTAATATAAATATAAAGGGTTCATGCACTATTTTCTAAATTTCAGTTTCCTGGATATTTAGAGAGCTCTGAAATTAATGATATTTTTCAACAATCCTAAGGAAATTTATAGGCCAATATTCATTTACCATCTTTTAATGGGCTTTATTATTTCGTCATTCCTGCTTTCCATTAGAGTAAAATATTGCTTTTGTCTTTGCTAGGAATGTTACAGTTTACCATCTCAGAAGAGACTTTTAGTAAAAAAAAAAAATTGATGTAAAATAAAGCATTTATTTATGCGAGGCATTAGGGACAGGATAAATATTTGAACTTAGTCTGTTATCAGATTGCTACTTAGGTGTCACTGAGATTATTCTTAGGGGTTGCTGCTTTTGTTTTCTTTTCTTTCTTTCTCTTTTTTTTTTTTTGAGACAGAGTTTTGCTCTCATTGCCCAGGTTGGAGTGCAATGGCGCGGTCTCGGCTCACTGCAACCTTTGCCTTCTCCAGGGTTCAAGTGATTCTCCTGCCTCAGCCTCCCAAGTAGCTAGGATTACAGGCATTTGCCACCACACCAGGCTAATTTTGTATTTTCAGTAGATATGGGGTTTCTCCATGTTGACCAGGCTGATCTTGAACTCCCGACCTCAGGTGATCTACCTGTCTTTGACTCCCAAAGTGCTGGGATTACAGGCGTGAGCCACCGTGCCTGGCCAGGGGTTGCTGCTTTTCTATGGGCTACTCTACTAGTCACTGCTTGGGCCATGATCACTGCTGGTGGCCTGCCTGGCACTGTAAAGATGACATGGCTAGTCACAGCAGACAGTGTCCCATGCATGGGTCAGGCAACCCTTGGCCAAGGCAGCAACTTCTGGAGCACTTGCCTTGCAGACAGACTGGGATCCTAACTTTGTTGACCTGAAAACATCAATGCTGGCAACTAGTCCTAAACCCCATGTTCACTAAGCCCAGATGACCTGTTGATTGACGATATTGAAAGAAAAATAAAAGTGTAATACCCTACAGGGAAACAAATAAAATTTCCAGCACACGTTTAGTTGAGTTCACATGAATTTCCTAATTTTTCTCTTGTGTTCGGGGTGAACTACATTTCTACATTCTGGAAAATCTGGTGGAATTGCTGTCAGTATTTATTTATTTAACATATATATATATATAGATGGAGTTTCACTCTGTTACCCAGGCTGTGGTGCAGTGGTGTGATCTCAGCTCACTGCAACCTCCACCTGCTGGGTTCAAGCGATTTTCCTGCCTCAGCCTCCGGAGTAGCTGGGATTACAGGCGCATACCACTATGCCTGGCTAATTTTTGTATTTTTAGTAGAGATGAAGTTTTGCCATGTTGGCCAGGCTGGTCTCAAACTCCTGACCTCAGGTAATCTGCCTGGCTTGGCCTCCCAAAGTGCTGGGAGTACAGGCATGAGCCACCGCACCCAGTCAAGAAAGGATTTTTAAATTATCTTCTTGTTTTCTATGAGGAGTTCAGATTTAAAGTGTTGATTTTTATTAATGTATGGAGATTTTCAGACCCCAAGCAGAGTGTATCTCCAAAATGAGGAGCATAAGAAGGAAATAGCTCTCTCTCTGAATTGGAAATAACATAAGTATGGATGAAGTTTTGCATGTACGAATGTTGCATCTTTGGAAATCTCTCCAACTACTCTCATAAATGATTTGCAAATGTGACTGACAGGACTGATGTTTCTCCCAACTCTCAGCTAAACAGGTGACTCACTCAGGATTAGCAGTTTTTTAATTATTGGTGTTTCCTCTGCCCTGAAACAATGTTGTAAGGTCAGAGGATCATGGTGATGAAGGTAAAATATCGGAAACAATCTTGAATGAAGAAGCATTTGTCAGTCGTGAGAAAATGGTGCTCAGCTGGCCTGACACAACCTGTCCTGCCTTGTAGGAGAGCAGGTGATGGAGCTGATACATAAGGACTTCATCACTCCACACTCTCTCCCTTTCGACAGCCCCCTCCTTGGAGAGTGTGTCTCCATGCAGACTCCTGGGCACTACCTTGGAGACTCTGATCAGTGAGTCTGGGGCTCTGCAGGCACTTGACTTGGCTTGTGTGGTTGTCATGCAGGAGTTCTCACCCAGCACTTTGAGAAATGTGCCTACAGCTTCTCTAGTGACCTCATCCTTCCCAGTCATTTTTTTTTTTATGGAGATGGAGTTTCGCTCTTGTTGCCCAGGCTGAAGTGCAATAATGTGATCTTGGCTCAATGCAACTTCCGCCTCCTGGGTTCAAGCGATTCTCCTGCCTCACCTTCCCGAGTAGCTGGGATTACAGACATGTGCCACCATGCCCGGCTAATTTTGTATTTTTAGTAGAGACGGAGTTTCTCCATGTTGGTCAGGCTGGTCTCAAACTCCCAACCTCAGGTGATCCGCCTGCCTCAGCCTCCCAAAGTGCTGGGATTACAGGCTTGAGCCACTACAGCTGGCGACCTCCCCAGTCATCTTAGCTTGATCTTAGAGTTTGGTTAGATTTTCCTACTGAAAATAAACTGCTATTCTGTTTTATAAATCTGTCTTCTGGAAGATTAGGTGGAGGTTTTAACTTGCTTAAAGGCTTAGGGTTCAGCAGAGGTGCCTTGGGGTATTGGGGGTGAGGGAGTCTGAAGGAGAGGAACTTGGGCCGGCCCTGCCTTCTCTGAAACTAGAACAGCTTGTTCTGTGTGTGTGTGTTTTTTTTTTTTTTCTTTAAAGACACAGGTTCACTCTGTTGCCCAGGCTGGAGTGCAGTCACATGGTCTTGGCTCACTGCAACTTCCGCCTCCTGGGTTCAAGCGATTCTCCTGCCTCCGCCTCTTAAGTAGCTGGGACTACAGCCACGTGCCACCATGCCCAGCTAATTTTTGTATTTTTGGTAGAGACAGGGTTTCACCATGTTGGCCAGGATGG
>NW_012104254.1:8592180-8598222 GCF_000951045.1 Mandrillus leucophaeus
CAGACATAAAGGTGTTGAAGTTTTGGAGGTCGGGACTAGAAATAGTTGCAAGTATCTGCCTTCTAGCCATAAGATCAACATGGTTTTCATTTAGTGTTAATGCTTCTCTTTCTTTCTTTCTCTTTTTTTTTTTTAGATGAAGTCTCGCTCTGTTGTCCAGGCTGGAGTGCAGTGGCACGATCTTGGCTCACTGCAACCTCCGCCTCCAGGTTCAAATGATCCTTCTGTCTCAGCCTCCCTGGTGGCTGGGATTACAGGCACACACCACCATGCCTGGCTAATGCTTCTATTTCTATAAAGTAAGGCTCCATGTCTTTATTTTTCCCACTTGAAACTATTCCCAAAATTTAGTAAAGCACTTTGTAATATGTAAGGAAATACATACAAATTCTAGATTTATGTAATTTCTAGATGATCATACTTTCTAGTGAGAGGCTTGTGATGTCTATTTGAAACCAGTGACTGGAAAACAAAAATGTTACAATGAAAAAGCCAGGTGCTTTGCTAAGGGTTGCTAAGATGAACTTGCAATCGCTTCCATTGCTCCTAAAGTGGAGGACAAGTCCCCGTCCCCCACATTTAGTTGTCAAACTCATCTGTGTCATTTAGATAGTTTTGAAGTTGCATAGATTTGATCCTAAACATTGTGCTGTGAAGTGCTTTATGTTTATGGCCTTTCTCTTTGCTCTCATTCCTTATTCAGTGAAGATGTGAGGCCGTGTTAGCTCTAAGAGAGCAGGGATCTTGTTTCTTGGTCACCGTGATATTTCAGCTGCTGACCCAGTGCTCAAAATATGGTAAGTGCTCAGTAAGAATGTGTTGAATGAATGGTAGCTGGTGTTACAGACTAGAGAAAGTGTTCCTAAAAGAACTGCAATTTGTCTAAGACATTTCACAAATCATGGCAATCGGGGAATTTTATGGCATTCTGTGAATTCTGGTAACTAGCTTGACGACTGTATAACTTATTCCAGGTAGGATTATTCACTATGCTTTTCTCAACCAGCTACACTTTACTAATTGTTTAAGAAGCAAGCATCACTAGCAGTCCAGAAAGGAAGCAAGCTGGAATCTAAGTAAAAGAGATTTACTACACATATTGAAAGCTGCAAATGGCTGAAGTGTCTGAAAAGGTGTCTGAATCTCTCCTAAAAAGAGTTTGCATTTCACTGTTGCAATTTACTTGGGACAACATAGATCTGGTATCCATAATAGGCCTGTGGGCAGAACAAAGATTTGTCACATGGAAGTAGCTGTTGCTCAGCCAGGAATGATGAACATTTGCAAAAAGAGGAGTTGTGTTTGTAGCCATTGGAGAGAATCTTTGTAAGTAAACTCTTTCTCTCATAATTGACAGTTGCCATTTTATTGGTGGGGAAAAAATGCCCAATTTTACAAAATTGCAAAATCTCTTAGATCATGTTCTGAAAATAAGTTGACATGAGCATTTTCCACATTCCCTGAGGTCTGGCCTGGATTCTGTAATTTACATGACATGATTAGGAGGGTTCTATGCCATTTTAGACTAATTATGTAAATTGGAGGGAATTCACCCCTTCATTATGAATAAGTATTTATCTTATGAGTACTAACTTCTAATAAATGTTTAGTTTGCTTCTTTTTGTGCTGCTGCGGATAGTTGCCTTACAGTGCTGTTAATTTGCCAATAAGCCTTAAACAGGATAACCAGGCATCTCTTTTTAGAAGACCAAAATTTAAAACCCAGATTAGAAGACTGATACAAAATGCATTTGGCCGGTAGTTAGTCATCTTATTTGGCAGATTTGTTTTTCTTGCTGCTCTCTTAAAAAATATGATGACAACTGTATAGTCTGTTAGATTTCTTTTGCCTTTAACTTTTCAAAATGTTTCCAGGCTTTACTACTTGGCAAAGACAATTTGGGACAGATTTCTTTATTTTCTCCTCTGGCCTAAAACGAAAAACCCCCACTTTCCAAACTGTTACCACCGAAGAGTTTATTAAATGGCTGAAAAAGACAGCTGGTCCCACCATCTGTTAAAATTTTTCAGGGGCCAAATAAAACAGGTTACACCTTTAGCCATGCCAAGTCTTGCAATACCCCCTTCCTCTCACAGCCTGGGGAGGGCTAATCTGAATTTCACGCTCTGATTTTGCTATTGCTAATGTCTGAGCTTCTTATGTGAGCTTCTCCACATTGCTTGTATTACCTCTCCTTTTCGGTTACAAAGCTATTCTCGCATTTCAACCAAACTCATTTGCAACCTATTACCTTCCACCTCTATAGTCTCTGTAGTTACACCCAGTAACTACGAGGAAACCCACATATACCTAGCTAATTTCTGACTTTTCAAGCAAAGGGGGAGAACCAAAAGTACATTTCTGTTGTTTTGCAACCATTTTTCTATAAATGCTAATGGAGGTAATTCAGATTTTGGAACAAAGGCTTAGCTCACCACACACTGCAGGTGTGAAAGGGTTGAAACAAAAGAGATGCTAACCCTAATGGTATTTCTTGTCATTAACAATTCTTTGATGTTCACACTGGAGCCTCCCTTTTATCTTTTAGTTTTTCAGCCATCTTTGTTAACACACAGCTCAATTGAATCTTTTTTTTTTCACCTCCCTCTGGCCTTTAAAGACATCTGCAAAATGTTTATGCTAAGTTAGTTTCCACTGCATCTTTTAGTACCAAGGCAAAGTAAAATGAGATAAAGCTTGTGAGGTTATTATTAAAACATCAGTAAGTTTCTATCATTAAGCTGAAGGGAAAGATCAATAAAAAAGGAGCACTTAATGTTACTTTAATAAGGATGCGTTTCCTGTAACAGGACTTGGGATTAACTTCAGTATCACTGAAGTGGGCTTTACAATAAGGAAGTTGCTGTGATCAGAAGAGTTTGACTTGCCCTTACTCAATTAAGCAGTTTGCAAGTACTTTGAATGTACTTGATCTATTATTTCCTATTTTATTGAAAGCTTTCATAATACATATATTTAAATAATATTTTACTATAGCTTTTCCCCCCTTGTGTCAGTCCCTGGCAGGCTGCCAAAGACTTTCTAAGGCAGGTTTGCCTGTCCTTCTGTCCATTTGGGATTAGAGGAAGGGAGAGGTGAGATGACAGGGAGTGGAACTGCAGCTTCAGAAAAGTTTGTTTAACTCACTTTGATGACAGCAAAATGTTGGGAACAGTCAACACTGCATAATATACCGCCCTGAGCTACTCACCAGCAGGATCTGCAAATGTACAGTGGGTGCAAAGTGGAATCACATGTTTCACACCAAAATGGTCTGGCTGAGCTCACTATTCATGAGTATATTTTGTGTTTTTTTGAAGTAGAAATGTTTATTAATAGTCTCTGGATTAATATACCTTTCCTTTTAACTGTGGGTGGGGGGGTGAAATTGTTTGCTTAACTAGTTAACACTTTAATCAGTAAGTGGTGATCTCTGGACAGTTGATTTGTTTCTGCTTGAAACTTGTTTTTTGGCAAGTATTAATTTGGAGCTAGTTAAAATCCTGAGTACAGCTGCAATAGACATGGTAACTTCCTCGGCCTTTATATATAGTCCAGCCCTAAATGTCAAATGCTAGGGAGAAGATAATCAGATAAAATACAAATTAATGTTAACAATGTAGCTATTTTATGATTTCTCCCTTATATTATTTAATAATTCTTAGTATTTATATGATGCTTTTCATCTTCAAAGCACTTTACAAATGTTAGCTAATTAACCAAGAGGTAATGAGGCCTGGATGATACTGCTGTAGTAAATTTTCCCTAGCTCAGATTATAAAGTAAAAATGAAGATGTATGTATTCATACATTTTTAAAAATAACATTAGGCGGTCTTAGAGAGTTTGTGAATCAGAGGCTCAGGCAATTCATCTTCTATGTATAACTTATGTCTCTCTATAAGAAAATCTTGGGCAATTCAGATGCTCACGAACTGTAAGGATTTTCCCATCTAGCAGGTGGTTGGCAAACTTCTTTCATCTTAGCCCTGTCTGTTCTTACTCCTTGATATTTTTCACCTTGATCTCTCTCTTTCTGTCCAAGAACACAGAAAGGTCCAAAGGCAAGGACATTTACTGTTAGGAATTAGGGATAGACACCCATTTCATTTTTTCTCTGATTTTCCTATAGACAAAAGCTGGGTGAAATACATCCTAACGCACTTATGTTATTTTACGTAGCTTTGCATAGTGATGATAGGGCAGTTCAATTGCATTACTTGAGAATGAGTGTGTGTGTGCTGTGGATGGGTAGTCTGACTTTGTGGAAGGCCTAAATGATACAATTTTTAAAAAAGAAAAGGATATTTTATTCCATATAAAATATTATCATCTGATATAAAATGGACTCTTGTAAGAAAAATTCAGTCACTAATAAAAACATTGTAGTTCAAGAGTGCTGGCTCACACCTGAAATGCCAGCACTTCGGGAGGCCTAGGCAAGCAGATCACTTGAGCCCAGGAGTTTGAGACCAGCCTGGGCAACATGGCGAAACCCCATCTGTACTAAAAATAAAAAAAATTAGACAGACGTGGTGGCATGTGCCTGTAATCCCAGCTACTCAGGAGGCTGGGTAGGAGGATTACCTGAGCCCAGGAGGTCGAGGCTGCAGTGAGCTGTGATCGCACTACCACACTCCAACCTGGGCGATAGAGTGAGACCCTGTTTCAAAAACAAAAAAATCCACTATAGTTTATAGACTTACATTACAAACTAATAAACATATCGCTTTATGAGACTGAGTTGCTAGACTCAGCCTCTGAGGGAAGGTCTTATTTTCCTGAACACATACTTTGGAAAAGCTACTAAAGCTAATCAGGCTCTTATTCATGAATAAGATCCTCACAATTCAGAGGGAATTCAATTTAAACCACTGAAAGTCTTATATACGCTGTCTAATTAGCTCTAACTTAACAAGGATTTATCCTATTTGCTAATGGCTTCCCCGCTTCTTTCTGAGTTATGGTATTAAGCTATGTCTACATACCCTAAATTCAGGACTGACAAGTGATGGTTTCAGCCGGGGTGTTTTGTCCTCCAGAGACTTGGGAACATGCTGATACTATTTAGAAAAAGCCAGATAATGCCTGGTGCATGGTAGGCCATAATGTCCAGATGCTAGATTGAATCTTTTTACTTTTCATTCTGATATTTTTGAAGTCCTGAACACCCAGTATCAGTCCATATGCCTTCACAATAATAATAAATCACCAAAGGAAGAATCAATTACTAAGATGTACTGGATCTGGTTCTATAAATGTCTTGGTGATATGGTCTTTTTATTAACCCAGTGCCTGCTGACAGATTGTACATAAAACGTACCGTTATTGTAGAACTAGTTTCACCCAAAGAAATAAATTACACACTTAACTTGCCATGACATTAACTTGATCAAGTGGAGCTTACAATATGCTGGTCATGGAGAAGTGTTTCTATTATAAATCATGATCTTGTACCCAGCCTTTTATCCTTACGGATACCCTTAGCTTAATGTGACATCATGATGGCCCCACTCTTCAGATGGGGTGGAGGAGGGGTCAGGAAGGAGGAGAAACAAAATAAAAACTCATCCATAATGTCAATGACACCCACCCTCTTCCCTGTTTGTAGGGGAAAGAAAGAAGGGAACCCCAGTGAATAAAAGAAATGAATCCAATGTGTTCATGGTGTTAGTGAAATCTTTCAAATACTTCTTTGCTGATTTCACTGCTACTGAGATTATCAAATTCTTCAACTTCTACACGGAGAGATATTATCCTTAAAGCATTCTTTGTGATCATCCTCACTATCTCTGTATTTTTTTTTTTTTGAGACGAAATCTTGCCCTGTCACCCAGGCTGGAGTACAATGGCGTGATCTCGGCTCACTGCAAGCTCCGCCTCCTGGGTGCATGCCATTCTCCTGCCTCAGCCTCCTGGGTAGCTGGGACTACAGGCGGACACCACCACACCCGGCTAATTTTTTGTATTTTTAGTAGAGACGGGGTTTCACCATGTTAGCCAGGATGGTCTCGATCTCCTGACCTCGTGATCCGCCCGCCT
>NW_012104254.1:8599338-8600805 GCF_000951045.1 Mandrillus leucophaeus
ATTTTTTTTGTATTTTTAGCAGAGATGGGGTTTCACTGTTTTAGCCAGGATGGTCTCAATTTCCTGACCTCGTGATCCGCCTGCCTTGGCCTCCCAAAGTGCAAAAAAAAATACTGTTTAACAGTAGAAATTAAGTAGGGAAGAAAGAGAGGCAACTTTTTACACTTTGGTATTATTTCCATGTTTTGTAATAAGGATGTAGACTTTTAAAATCATATTCTTCTGGCCAATTCTCTCATCTCCTTCAAATCTTTGCTCGAATGTCTCTTGCTCTGATCAGACCCACCCGGGCCACCCTGTTAAAATTGCAATCCACCCTCTGTTCTCCCTTCTTTCCATGATCCTTATTAACTTCAAACATACTTAGAGTGACTGTACAATTTATTGATCAAATCTGACCCTTCTGAGAGTGAAAGGGGTCATCAACTGGACTGAGGGGAGCCAGGGCAATGTCTACAATCTGAGTCTATCTGAAGCAAACCAGGATGTCGGGCACCTTTAGATACACCATGTAGCTGATTTTTTCATTATGCTTACCGGCCATCCCCCAACCTAAATTGAAGCTCCACAGGAGTGAGCGCACAGAGCTTTTTATCTGTTTATTTACTGATGTATTCCAAGGGCCAGAGCAGTGCTTGGAACATAATAGGTCAGAGATTCATTGAATGAATGAATATATGAATGAATGAATGATAAAAAAGTTCATTTTGGAAAAGATGCTATGTAAATGTGAAGGAATGTTCTAAACTGTCCTATATGGTGCCAAGTCTTTGCCACTCTCAAGACATTGTGTTGAGTGTTCTGCACATAATAAGAGCACGCTAAATAATTCCTGGTTAACTGGTTTGAGATCTGATGAATTCTCAGAACAGAACCCCATCCCTGTTAAAATGAATAACTCAAATATATTTAAAGTCTAATAGTAATGCTATTTTTGGTTGGCCATCCTGGACTGATGGGCTGCTATTTTATTTCATTAGGATGGTTAAGTGAGGATTGATTTATTGTATAGTAACATAACATGTTTAAGTGTTCTCTATCCCCTTTCTGCCCACTTGGAGAGCTATTTTCACTTTTTTGTTTGTTTGTTTGTTTAGAGACAGTCTTGCTCTGTTGCCTGGGCTAGAGTGCCACAGTGCAATCAAAGCTTACTGCAGCCTTGAACTCCTGGGCTCAAAGGATCCTTCTGCCTCAGCCTCCTTTAGTAGCTGGAACTACAGGCATGCACCAAGATGCCCAGCTAATTTTTAAATTTTTTTGTAGAGATGGGGATCTCACTATGTTGCCCAGGCTGGTCTCCAACTCCTGGCCTCAGGCAATCCCTCTACCTTGACCTCCCAAAGTTTTGAGATTACAGGTGTGAACCACCATGCCTAGCCCTATTTTCACTTTTAAGGAGAAATTCTCTGCATTTTTCTTTTCTTTTCTTTTCTTTTTTTGAGATGGAGTCTCGCTCTGTCGCCCAGG
>NW_012104254.1:8601830-8603713 GCF_000951045.1 Mandrillus leucophaeus
TTTTCCCATAAAATAAAACAACTATTGAAGTCAACTATTTTCTTTCTTGAAAGCCCAGGTGGTACTTGTACTTACCTTAAAAAATGATTTAAGATTTTAAAATGATTTCATCATCAAATGCCTTTTGTTTAACGTAGCAAAGGAAGTATTTCTCATTAGCAAAATGTTTTCAGTGATGTGTGAGAAAGATAATGTTTAGAGAAAAGCAAAGGGCATAGGAGAAAAGTTGCAAACTTAAAGGGTGAGCAGAAAGAGGAGCAAGAGAAGGAGCTGAGGAGTGGCCAGGAAGAGCTGTGTTGAACTGAACATCTGATTTGGGTTTATTTGATAGCTATCTCATGTGGATGGCATGAGACTGGAGGGCAAGGATATTTATTTCATCTTTCTGTCTAAAGCATCACAGAATACGTAGGAGTGTTGGGGACAAAGGTAAGTTAAGAAGATGGAGAGAGAACCTGGCCAAGGATAGAAGAGTGGTCAGTGGAGCAAAAGGCTTCTGAGAGCAGCAGGATGAGGAAGAAAGGGACCCCTGGGTGTCAGTATGTTTAGGCAGCACAAGAACAGGATAGAGAGATTGAGGAAAACTTCTTGCAATAGGGATACTCGCATATATCATCTGTAATCATTATTAAGAAGTTTAGCTTCAGGGATAATTTGGAAGGAGATTCCTATTTCAGGGATAAATTCTGCCAGTTTTGTTAATCTTTACAGCTCGAATGTGATATGTATATATGGAAATATCTACAACAGAAATGTAAATGTTTTGCCTTCTCTGCTTTTTTCGGCGACCTTTCTTAGCCATGATCTAATGCCTAGTCCTGCCCTACATCTGGTCTTTAGTCTTTGTTGTTGCTGCTGCTGCTGCTGCTGCTTTTATTGTTTGGTTTTTAGCCCTACAGCCCTTCCCATATGATGAAAGGGAGAAAGGGTTTGGGAGAGACAGGGAAGCTGGAGAGAAGAGGGTGGGAAGAAGGTCCCACTCCAAGGTAAATTTCTGTCACTCATCATGGCGCTTTAAGGGCTTGAGTTTTAATAAACCCCATTATAATATTAGCCAAACTTGTTTAAATCAATGTTTTAGTTCATTTAAAGCTAAAGACCTGTAAATTAATTCATAAATATTTCAACAGGGGTTCTCATACTTTTTTGTGCGTGGAAATCACTTTGGCGTCTAGACTTTCCCTCACCCCACTACAGAGGCCCTGATTGGGCAGGTCTGGGTGGGCCCAGAGAAAGGTCTACTGTACTGAGCACTGCAGGCAGCTCTGAATTACTGGGCTGGGAGGCTCTTGGAGAAACACCGGCTTAGCAGTCGCTATTTTTACCCCTCCTGCCCTGGGTCAGGTCCCAAGAATCTCCTCTCATCTCTCTCCTATTTCTGAAGAAGAAAAGGTGGCTCCTGCCCCCAGTACTTCTCTCTGCCCTCCAAAGCTGAGAGGGACAATCAGGTTTCTGTGACCAGCCTCCCGCCCCATCTCCCCCATCCTATAGTTACCTGAAGTTCGCTGTTTTGTGTGTATGTGTGTGTTTACTTTTATTGTATATTTATTTTTCTAAACTCTTTGGCACAATTTTCTGGAGGCGGTCCAAGAGTCTTTTACTAAGCCAAATTTATATGGTGTTCCCCCCAAAATTGTTAGAAAAAAAGTTTTTCCTCCATTTCTCTCATTAGTAGTCTAGACTAGGGGTTGGCAAACTTTTTCTGTAAAGGGCCAATAGTAAATATTTTAGGCTTTGTAGGCCATAAGGTTTTTGTCATAACTATTCAACGCTACTGTTGTAGTGTGAAAGCAGCTATGGACAATATGTAAATGAATGGGTGTGACGGTGTGCCAATAAAACTTTATCTATAAAAAGACACTTTGGAGCTGGGTACAGGGCAA